>NC_068341.1:18633667-18892238 GCF_014633365.1 Diospyros lotus | reverse complement strand
GGGCGAGGCGAGCTAGCGAGGATGAGCGACCGCCGACCGAGCAGCGAGAGGCAAGAGCCAAAGAGCGATGACGAAGGGCGACGGAGCAGTAGGAGGAAAGAGAGACAGTTAGCAACCAGCGACGGATCAGTTAGAGGAGCGAGGGCGAGCCGCCGACGGCAATGGAGAGGGCAAGGGCGAGGTGCAACGAAATGAGAGAGGTAGGGCTAGGGCAACAAATGAAAGAAAGGGAGAGAGAATGGCCGCAAGAAGAAAGGGGGTGGGCGAGTGGGCCTGGCAATGAGCCCTTATAAATATGGATATTTTTAATTTATGAGACCCTAATTAATGAAATTTTCATGGGCCCTGAGACAACTGTCTCATGGGCTCATGAAAGGTCCGGCCCTGAATATATGTAATTAAGTGTGACTAAATCGGTATCAATAAATGGAGGAGAACGATCAGCTTAACATGACAGACGGCGATAGTTGCAAATTGGTTAGGGATAATGACAATGACACACCCAATCTACAAGTTGGAGAAATACATATTATTAAAATGTTGAGAACTAATTGATGAAAGAAATGAAGTTATCAAGGAACCACACATGCATTGCAGGGATAGGGATGCTTTTTTAATTCAAAAAAGATAATGATGGAAGACTTTCACACTTTGTGCTTACTTGTGCACGTGAGGGTGAAATAGAATCATCAAGTGATTAAGAGTTGCTAATTAAGATCAAACCCATCAATACAAAATAATTGTCGCATGTGCTAATTAATGGGCATTGCTATATAATTAATTGAATACAGCTCACAAGCTTCAAAATCATGAACTCAGTGACAGTCACCACACTTAAGAAGCAACAAAAAAGATGGATATGCTAATGTATGCAAAAAGGAGACTTGAAATGAATGATGAGGCTAGGGCACGAGTGAACAAGAACTTCCAGTCCATTGGTTTAGATTTCGGGGTGAACATGAAAACAAACTTTTAGTGAGAAGGATTGTCGAAATAATTACTTTGAGAAGGAAAGAAGATGGAAAATCAAAGATGGAGATGGGGATGGAGATGGAGATGGAGATGGAGAGGCGCTTCAACAGTATTTTGTGAGAATGCAAGACATGAATGAGAACTTCTATCATACACGTTCTCCATTTGGACAATGACCTTCATGTAAATAATGTTTTTGGGCTGCTGCGAGGATTGGAGACACGTATAAAGCATTTGGAAATATTGTCACGTTTGATGCAACCTATCCTCCCAATATATAGTTATGACATGCCATTTGTTTTATTCGTGGGAGTGAATCATCATGGTTCGTAACTCTTATCAGTCTATCTTGTTAGGTTGTAGATTATTGTCATACTAAGACACCAAATCATTTGTCTGGTTGTTTAAGACTTGGTTACAATGCATGTTGGGCATTCCACCTAAAGCCATAATTGATCACTTACCAATGCAAGACAATTATAAATGCCGTTGACATGGTGCTCCCTAGCACTAAACACAGACTATATACGCTTCTTTCATATATATTATGAAGAAGGTTCTAAAGAAGTTTAGGGATATAAAGATTTAAGAGAAAATTAAGAGTGCTTTACAGAATATTATTTATGATTTGATGACAATTGCTGAGTTTGAAGATGGGTGGGTATGAATGATGGGGATGTACAATTTGTGTCGCAATGAATGGTTAGAAAAATTGTACGAATCAGAGGACGTAGTTGGATTCCAAACTATGTACTCAAACACACATTTTGGGCAGGAAAAGGAGAACAAAGCACAACTAGTTTAGCAGTTTGTCATAAACTATGACAAAACAATGGTCATCAAAGTGGGAAAAGGAGAACAAAGCAGATCATGAATCCTTTTGCCGCCAAATATCTTGCATTACTGCATCTCCTATTGAAGCACAATTTGAGGTAGCTTATATTCTTGAAGAGTTCAAGGAAGTTCAACAAGAATTCAGAGGTTAAAGTGAATTGTTATGTCTCTACCATTGAGATAACAACTCAAGAATGTCACTTTGAGCCAAGATTTCAAGCTAATTGTTATGTCTCTACCATTGAGATAACAACTCAAGAATGTCACTTTGAGCCAAGATTCAAGCTAATTGTTATGTCTCTACCATTGAGATAACAACTCAAGAATGTCACTTTGAGCCGAGATTTCAAAACAAACGGCTATGAATTGAATCAAATCATTTTTGTGACACTTTATAGACGACGTGGAAGAGAACATATAGGTACTTTTGAGAAAAAAAATTAGACCATAGGCATGTAATATATTGAAACTAAAAAATTTATGAAAAAAATACAACAAAAAATTAGATTGAGGAAAATCAAAGGACGATAAAAATACAATCCAGAGAGCTTGATTGAAATAATTGGGCGGAGATAAGTGTGTCAGGTGACGACATGCATGGCGGTGGCAGAAATGATCGGAGATGTGACAGCTGCATTGGAAATTAAGGCCGTCAAATCTCACCAGCCGAAAGAGGAGAAAGGGAAACAGAGGAAATGAGAAAAAAAAAAAACTCGAGAATTTCAGGTTTATTAGAAAAACTAGTCGATTGACGAATTGGGTCGCCTACAAATCAGCGAATAACAACAATTTCTAGCTTTTTTCGGTGAGCAATAGAGGCAATGGGAGACTGTGCGACAACAATCAACAATAGTTTTTGGTGGCAAAAGTAATAGCAGAAAGGTAGCCAAAGACTTGCTGGTATAGTCGCAGCTGAATGGAGAAGAAATGGGGTGTAAGTTTGTTTTATCAAAACCTTTAAACTTTGCCAGGCGAAACTTTCTACGCCAAAAGTTCTGAGTTATTGCACTTAAACTCGTTATTTTCAGTTTATTATGCATAGGGTATCTGATTTAACTCAAATTGCACTAGAACCTTGCAAGATATATTTTATTATATATAAGACTCTTTATTTGACATAAATTGCACTGCATACTTGAAATTTATGCAATGTGAAGTTTATAATAAAACTTGATTTTTTTTTTCAACATGCATGCATATATGGTCATATCATTGCCCATTATGATTTGGCATATATATATATATATATGATATGACGACACAATTTACTTGATAAATAATAAACGATAGTTATTAGTTTGTTTGTCATAATTGGGTATAAGATAGTAATTGTATAACATACTTATACGCTAAAAGCTATTTTTTTAAGGTGTTACTAAGTTGTTCATGATCTAATTAGACATATTTAAATGTGCCAATAGATGATCCTAGCACATAACGAGAAAATGATGGGATAAAAGAGTTATTTACTTTTGAATTTGTGTATCTTAAATTCTTCAAACTTTTTGCAAGCGTCAAGAATCTACTGACACGTAATAATTTTACTTTGACATTTTAAATTTAGACTTTATAAATACATAACAGGGTTTTTAGACTATTAAAATTTTGATATATTCCCTCATTTAATCATTTTTTTTCGTTACATTAAGTCTTTGACTTTAGTCTCCGTTAAAGTATGAATTATACACACGTTGCAAACATGTGAAAAAGACAAAAGACGAACATGTAAGCAAATTTTTGGGGCTTAATACATAATAAATTCCTTAGATTATTAAGAAATGTGGCTTTTAGCTCTTCAACTAAAATTATAACATTTCCCCTGTTCAACCATTTTTTGTCACTTTAAAGGTGTGTTTGATTACATTACCTAGAATTTAATTCTAGGTAATATTGCCTAGAAAACAAAAACCACATCACTCTCTCGGAAAATGAATTCCATGAAAAGAACCTTTAAATAGTTGTACCATACATATTTTTCTATGAAAAAATTAAGAGTGTTTGATTGTTTTCCATAAAAAATGTGTAATAATTACATATTTTCCATGAAAAATGTGTGCAATCAAACACACTCTAAGTGTTTCAGTTAACGATTCAATTAATAGTGACAAGTGAGACTAAACTTCTATAACATATCAAATCAATTTATACATATCAGACTAAAATTTTACAACTGTAAAATAGATTAAACTCCCAAAATTAATAAAATTGGACCCAAAATAAAATTTCAACCGTATAGAATGTTAATACATATTTCTCTACTCATCTGGCTAATTAAAACTCAATTAAACCTTGATTTAGTCCCAAATTTCTTCCATTTTCATCACCGTACGTGCGTCTTCTTCTCCCTGCAATTACCTCACTGAAACTGCTTGATTTTAATTCCTGAAGCTGCTGGAATTAGAGTTTAAAAAGACAAAGGATTGGGTGGCCCAGCGTGCGCCGTGTGGCAGCTGCTGGCTGCCCACCGCCTTGCCCAAAATGGCACATTTTGGGCAAGGTTTTGGTTGAAAAATCAGCCAAAATCCCTCCAGCGCGCGTGCTTCTCCCCCTGCTCAAACTTGCGACCTCCCACCTTATCCCTCGCGCATATGCCAGTTGAGCTGGCTGCTCTCTCACTACATAATGCGCCTCCCATTATATTTCAAGACACCCACCTAGCAGCTTACGAAAATCACATTTTAACCCCCATAACTTTTGAAACCTAATACCTATACCCCATATCCAATTTTTCTCTTATTACATTTACACCCCAAATTTTCAGAAAATCCACTAAATTAATTTATTTTATTATTTTTCCTAAATACTCTCCAATAAATAATTATTTTCTCAAAATAACATAAATACACATTTTTTTTAAATCTCCAAATTCCCAAATAAATTAATACTTCCTTTTAACTCACAAATATTCAATAATCACCACATTTACGATAATTAATAATGATTTACCATTCCCAAAGAATTTAATTAATTACCTTTAATTCCCTATTTTCCTCAAAAAATATAAATTATTATTTTCTCTTAATTCCTCAAATATTCCATAATGACCTCAAACACCAAAATTAATAATCATTGTTTATTTCCTTAATTTTGGGATGTTACAGATTATACTTTTTGGAAGATTATGATGAAATCCTATATCATTTCCATAAGCTATATGGAGACTTGTTAGGATGGATTTGATCTATCCTCTCAATATGAGGAATAATGGTCAAAGGAAGACCTAAAAAAAATAGAAATGAATCATAGGATAAGGTATTTAATTCTTAATTCTTTAATGCCTAGTGAGTGTGAAAAATTGTTTTCATGCTCCACATCTCATGAATTATGGAAAGAAATAGAGAGAATTTATGAAGGAGTCAACAATTCTAAAATGAGTTTTCTTATGTCTCAATATCAAAGATTTAAGTTATGACTTAGTGAGACAATTAGTAATTTGAATGGATGGTTCGAAAAACCCTCAAATATTTTTAGAATGCTAAGGAAAATGAATGATGATGCTAAAGAATATAATGAAAAGAAAACATTAGCATTCAAAGGTGAGAAGAAAAAGAAAAAGAAGAAGAAAGAAAAAAGAGTCAAGAAATCAAAGAGAAGTGTCATTTCTGCATAGGATATGGATGATTCTAATGACTAATGAGTCATTCCAATCCAACGAGGAAAATGCACGTGTATGCTTTATGGCTATGGAAGAAAATGAAGAAGAGAAAGATAACTTAGAGTTAGAAGAATTACAAAAAGTATACAAAGAATTATATATAAAATATATATCTATTAAAAAAGAAGTAAAAACAATCAAGAAGAATCATAAAGAAGAAAATAAAAAATTAAAGAGTGAAATACATAACTTAAAAGAAAAATCACAATAACTCAAGAAAGAAAATGAAGAGAAATTAAAAGATCAATTAATTAATCTTGAAGAAGAAAACAAAATATTAAAAACTCAAAATGATAAATTATTAATAGAAAAGAAAGCCATAGAAAAAAGTTTATCCACATTAATTTTAAAGAAATTTTCAAAACCCAAACCAAGGTACAAAATACTTAAGAGATAATGAAAACAACCTAGATGGATACCCCAAGCTAAGAGAAACAACATAGTACAAATGTGGATAACCAAAGGGGTAATACAAACAATGAATGAGTTAGATCATAAAATCTTAAATGTTGTTCCTCATTCACATACATCAAGAATAATTAAATAATTTGATCCCAATAAAGAAAGATTCAAGGGACCTGTCTATAGATGGGTGCCCAAGGCTAAAACTTAGCCTTACGTGTGCCAATGTGCATGAGATCCACATGGCGAACATGTTATATTTATTTAAGTGAAAACTCATGGCACAAGAGAGGTGAGGAGTTCTATGGTTTAGACCTCACTCTAAAAAATATGATGAAAAGCCAATGGGATAAATGGAAATATGAGAGGTTTGGTTTTTGGGTAATCACCTCATTTCTAAATTCTAAAATTATTATGGCTAGAAATCTAAATTTGTCAAATGTCTTAAAATGTGAAAAATCATCCTATGGCATATAAAAAAATTGGACTTGATAAAAATTTTCATACTTATGTCTAGGTTTTATTCCATGGTGTTTAAATGTTTGAAATTCTTTGAGATTTTGTTTAAAAGCCCTCATTTCCATAATGTTAATCCAACTTGCATGACCTATTGTGATAGATATATTTTTGGAGTCATTCAATGCAAGCAAAATTGGTTCATTTGGAAGAAAAATGAGGTTTTGGACAATTTAGTCCCTATTTTTTAGAAGAATTATTTTTTTAAAAGGGTCTAAATATGTTATGTGCTTAAATGGTTCATTTATGAATGTATTAGGCCTTGTAGAATATATTGGTATATGTTTTGTTAATTATTTTTGGTCTATATTTCAAAAGGAGGAAGCTTTTTTTAGCACTGTATTATTGCAATCGACTGTGGAAGGTTTCACAACCAACTCTCCTGAAGCCTTTGGGAGAAAATGAGATTAATCGATCAATTTTCATCTCCCATTTTTTAAATATAAGTATGCCTAAATATATTTCTTAAAATCATTTGGTATCCTAGTGCTTCATTTGTGATAACACAAATGCTATAGCTTTTAACCAAAAAAAAAAAAAATTTATCGTCGACCCTTCATTTCTGTTCTCTCCATCTCACTTTCTCTCGAAATCCATAATCCTTCTCTCTTGTCGCTCGCGTCCTTTTCTCTCTTGTCGCCCATGTCTTTCTCTCTATCTCACTTTCTGTCTTTATCTGTCTGTCTCTTTCTCTCTCTTATCGCCGGCGTCCTTCTCCATCGTCCCCTCATTCGTCGCTGCCTCGCCATCGTTGCGACCTCCAGATCGCCACCGCTGTTGTTATTGCCCAGATCTGTGTTCGTCGTCGCTATTACTATTGCCAAGATCTGTACCCGCCACTGCTGTTGCCGTCGCCTAGACCTACGTCGACCGCTGCTCTCGCCAGATCAAATACATGGTGAGTTTATATCCAGATCTGCTTCACTACCATCAGATCGCAGTCTCTGTTACTGCCGCCCAAATCCGCGCCAGCCGTCACTGTTGCCGCCTCCTAGATCCGGCCTAACGACCATCTTGGTTCGTGCAAGCCACCACTGTTGCCGCTGCCCAGATCACGTGAGTTTCTATTTTTTCTCGATTCTCCGATTATTCGTTGTTCTAGCCAGATCTATCCAGATCCGACCTCCAAGTCTGTCCGTCTGTCTGTTTATCCAGCCCAATCTACCCAGATCCAACTGGATCTACCCAGTCCCAACATCCAGGCTGATCTATCTAGATTTGATTAGATCTACCTAGTACCCAAATCTAGCTAAATCTACCCAGTCTTAAAAAAAAAAAAAAAAAAAAAAGAAGCTAGAAGATCATGTAAAGACTCAGTTCTTCGTGCGATGCCTGCAAAATATTAAGAAAAGAATGGACCCAATCATGCTTTTTTGCCTCTTTCTTTTGCCATGAAGAAGGACCTACTGATTTTGCAGCTATTCATAAGGTTTTTTATGCCAGTAATGCCTCAAAGCTCCTAGCCTAGCTTTCAGTTAGTGACCGTTATGGGGTTGTCCCTACACTCTTGTATAAAGCTCAAGTTAGGCTTCAAGATTCTATTTATGATTTGTATTATACATTTTTGCCCTCCAACAACAGGTAGTCGATCTTCAATTTCATCTAGCTTTATTGGAGCAATTACAATTTGCAAACTCTTATGTAAACCTTCTCAATATTCAAAATTGGTTTCACCAAAAAACCAATTCAAACCCATATTATAACAATGGATCTTTCCTTTTAAATGATCCAAACCCTATTTGAAATTTTGAAAACCCAGTCATCCAAGAAGAAAATGTGTCGTTTCCTTATTTCCAAGAGACTAGTTCGTAATCTTACCTAGTCGAAACTAGCAGCAGCCAATGGCCATTCCCAGATGATATTGATGAACTTGGATCCCGTCGTGTTCGGCAACCATCATCAGCACTGAGCATTGATGAAATCCAAAGCTATTAATGTGGATGACTTAGATTACTGCTTTGTAGATTCTATAATGCTTAACTATTTTATGATTGTTTTCTTTGTAGATATATTCTATGTTGTGTAATCTTGGATCTATGGTTGGAATGGTTAACGAGAAATTCCATGATGGATATATTGTACTATTTTTAATACTTAAAGTTACATCTATATTGTCAGTACTTTCTGTTTATCATCCATCATATTATTTATGTGGATTGTTCTTGGTAAATTTCTCTTATGGATTGTATTGTTTAAATCTTTATTTTCTTCGTTAACAATATCTTTTTGATTATGACAAAAGAGGGAGAAGAATAAGATGTCATGAGATGAGAGATTGTATGTATGAGAGTGTGAATTGTATATTATTTTTGTATGAGGGAGAAAAATGTATTATGATATTTTTTCGTGTATGTGAGGAAATAGTATATCTGAGAGATAGGACATCAAGCTGGTGCAATCAAGACAATCAGATTTGGCAATCAGGTTTGGTCTTTAAACTCTTAAAAATTATTTTATCTATTAAGATATATCCAAAACATTTTTATACTATTAGTATTTTTGAAAGGGGGGAGCTCATAGTATAAAATTAAGGGGGAGTTCAAAAATATTTTATCATTAATCACCTCATAAATCATGTTTTTTGTCATCATCAAAAATGGGGAGAATGTTGAGTCAACTTGCTCATATTAATTAAGTTTTGATGATTAACAAAAATATTTTTATGATATAAATATTTTCTCTTACTTATACAAAAAGTAAATTTATTTTGAATTAAAAAAGAATTATTTTTAGACATGTTTTCTTGTTTTAATCATTTATGTATCTAAAGGTTATATTTGAATTTTTAAATTTTGAATTAAAAGAGAATTATTTTTAGACATGTTTTCTCTTACTATACAAAAAGTAAATTTATTTTGAATTAAAGGAGATTGCTTTTAAACATGTTTTCTTGTTTTAATCATTTATATCTCAAAAGCTTATATTTGCATTTTCAAATTTTGAATTAAAAAAGAATTGTTTTTAGACATATTTCTTTTAGTCAAACAAAAAATAAATTTATTTTGAATTAAAGGAGATTTTTTTAGACATGTTTTCTTATTTTAATCATTTGTCTCAAAAGTTTATATTTGAATTTTTAAATCTTGATTTCTCATGCAAAAAGTAATTTTATTTTGAATTAAAGGTGATGCGTGTTTTCTTATTGTTTGAGAAATCCTAAGCATTTTTTGAATTTAAACTTCATATTAACCATTCTTTAGTGGATAAAATGCTTATAAATACTCTCTTAAACTCATTTTTTGAGTATCCAAGTACTTTCATTGCATATAAAAAGCACCCGAAAGGTCTCAAACGCTCTCAAGCAAAACATTCAAATAATCCGAATCTCTTGAAACATTATTGCACATCCACCGAAAAGTCACAAGGCAAAAAGAGAAAAATTCTTCAAGTCTTTTACGACAAATATGAATTTCTCCATTTGAGCTTACAAATTTATTTATTTAAATATTATTGCCTTGTATAATTTGTTCTTAATTGCTTATTTGTGTCCAAGTGTGGACAAATTATTTGTAAACATTTAAATTAATATTATGGATTGTATAGATTTTCTAGATCCGTTAAAATCTAGATGAATCTAGTTTTCAATGTAAGATAGGGAGAAAACCTTAGTGTAGTGGTTGTCTAGAACCTATTGTAATCTAGGTGTGTATCTAGTTTCTAAGATGAACTGGTGTGGAAACCTTGGTGATTTTGATTTAGTGGAACCCCAAGGGTGATTAGATTTTAGGGGAGTGGATTAGGTGTGTAGAAACACTGAACCATTGTAAATTGTGTTGTGCTTCATATTATTTATTTTTCTTATATTTTGTGGCTTACATTTATTATTAATCTTAAACATAATTTATTATATATATCAAATATATTTTCTAATAAAATCTTTAATCAATAATATTTATTAAAATTTAGAAAAATTTTAATCACTCAATTCACCCCCCTCTTGAGTGGCCATACCCTAAGAGACCAACAAGAAATGACTAGTTGTAGTTGTGGTAGTTGCGATGATCAGCTTAGGATGAATGGTTGTGATTGTGGTAATTTTGATGTTTGAATATTAGTGACAAATAGGGTAGCTAAAAGTAAACAGAGAGAAAGAAGAAATTGTTACCTTTTGGAGTTTCAATTGTAGCGACGATAACAACTAATGATAGTCGATCATGGAGGTAGGTGGGGCAAAATCTAGTGACAGGCTTGGAAGGGTGGTCGTGGTAGGTAGAAAGGTGATGGTGGGTAAAGTCAAGGGGTTGAGAGTTTGGTTTTTTTTTTTTAATTTTCAATCCACATTATCTAAAATTGACTTAATAAATAAAGGAGTCATTAGACTATTAAGAAATGTAGTTTATGGCCCTTCAACTAAAAATTTGGCATAATCCCTCCTCCAACCATTTTTTTTGTCACCTTAAAACCATGGCCTTAGTCTCCCTTGAAGCTTTAATTATATGCGCAAGCATGTGAAGGGGACTTAAGGTGACGAAGAAAAATGATTGAAGGAATATGTCAAGATTTTAGTTAAAGAATTACATGACACATTTCATAATAGTCTAAGGACCCCTTTATGTATTAAGCCTTAAATTTATGCTATTTCATGATATTTAGATTCGATTTAGACTATGAATTGTACAACACTTTGTAATCTTCGCCTAAAGTCTTGAAGTTTTATTTAAATTGTTAAACTAAGCGTAAAATGGGAATTTTGTAGGAATAAACTTAGGACAAACATGATTTTCTTGGGATTTAATTATTCTAAACCATTTTTCTCCAAAAAAAAAAAGAAAAGAAAAGAAAGAAACATGCTAAAGGATTGAGGCAGTACATAAATTCTTATCCTAGCCATCTAATATGCATAGTTAGTGTTATTAAATAAAAGAGGTTTGTTTCTTGATTGCTCTTCAGCTATTCCATTATCAATGAAGTTGGTTATGACTTAAGATTGGAACAAGTTGATCAGAGACAAGTAAAAACATGCCTTAATACCACTTGTTGCCTAAAAGATGTTTCAAGAGAGGGGTGAAATGGACTTATAAAAATTTTGATTTCCCTTTAAAAAACTTTTGGTGACGGTTTGATGTATATGAGAAAAACAAACTCAACCACAAAAACAAAAGATTTTATAAAGGTTCACGTATAAGAACCCATAACCTTTCTCTTAAAGGTATTTCTTTAAAGTTTTACTAAGAAACAATCTCTAACTTTTGTTTAGCAACTAGTAACCTCGATTACAATTCTAGCCTTTGTATAGGAGTTAGAAAACCTCAATTACAGCCCTATTCTTTGTATAAAAGCTAGAAAATCTCAAAAATAAACTCCTTGCAAACAAGATAACCTCTTAATACAAATAATACAATTCCAACAGAAAAATCTTAATATAAAACTTACAGAGCATACAACACAAAGACAGTGAGTGATCTTAATGTTGCGAAATATCTCTTCAAAACAGAAAATGGTTAGTGCAATAGAACGAATCAAAATATAGATCAAAAACAGAACGTAAAGTAAACAAATACAAACTCCTTATTTGTATCCGTTCAAGGCTCAGATTTGAAAGACCAGTTACCCCTCTTGGTAACACCAACGAATAGGAACCACAAGCCCCTAATGAAGCTCTCAAACCGTAAGCCCAGAAAAGCCCCAATACCTCTCGGCCAAACCAGCAAAGTAAGCCCTCTCTTGCTCAAACGATCACAGCCACACACACAGTAGGTAGATAGGTCACAAAGACAGCAAGATCAAGGCTCAAAACGAGAAGAATCTCACTTACCCGAAAGGAAGAACCCAGATCAGAATAAATAGGGTGCTCCCAGCGACATCAAAGGGACCGCCTTCCTCACAAAAGGAAAGGCAGTTGAATCCACCAAAGGAAACAGCATCCTCAGAAGGCAAGAGAGCCTTTATCGCTATCGGATGAACAAGAACTAAAGCGATGAAGCAATCGGCCAAGATAGGAAACACAAGAGAGAGAGAGAGAGAGAGAGAGAGAGAGAGACTAGGGCTCAGCTGAAAAGTGGATAGAGACGCCAACTGAAGAGCCAAAAGGCTCTTTTATATGTGGGCTAACAAAATGGGCTAAGCTAGAGTGGGCTTCACCCCCCCTCCATTTGAGCAAATGGGCTGAGGCCCATTTCTTCTCTAAAATGGGGAGTAGGCTTGTGGCCCAACTCCTAAAATGGGCTGCCTAAAGAAAACGGTAACGGTCTTGGGTCCTTCAATCCTGGGCCGAAGCCTATGAAGACCCACCCGAAAAAAATCGTCATTGCCTTGGGTCTTATTAGGGAACAAAAAATAACAAATCTCCACCTTGTTTTCTAATAAGACCAACAAACAAAAGCAGCAAAATAACATACAACAGAAAGCATAATTAGTAGGTAAAAGAAGACCTTACCGATTCTCACGTAACTTTACCAATGCTTAGGAGTTCTAGGCACTTTTTGAATTTTTCAACAGTAAGCACCTTTGTTCCCATATCAGAGGGGTTAAAATCTGAATGCACTTTTTCAAGTTTAATGATATCTTGAGATATAATATCACGAATGAAGTGCAATCTTACATCAATGTGTTTAGTGCGTTCGTGAAAAACAAGGTTTTTACACAAATGTATAGCTGATTGGCTATCAAAAAAGACAATAACATTTTCTGTTAGAACACAGTTCACTAAGCAAACCTTTAAGACACAATGCTTCTTTAATTGCTTCTGTAGCAGCTATATATTCAGATTCAGTAGTGGACAAAGCAACAATGTGTTGGAGTTGAGACTTCCAACTAATACATGAATTACATAAAGTAAACACATAGGATGATGTTGATTTTCTATTGTCTCTATCACCTGCATAATCTGAATCTGTAAACCCTATTAAACTCATTTTATCTGAATGATGTTTATACACTAATCCTACATTGGAAGTACCCCTGCAATACCTAAGCAACAATTTCAAAGCTTCCCAATGGATAGGACCTGGGTTTGTCATAAATCTACTTAATGTGCTAACTGCATGGGCTAGGTCTGGTCTAGTACACACCATGAGGTACATAACCGATCCTATTGCATTTGAATAAGGGACTTTACTCATGTACTCCTCTTCTTCTTTGTTAGCTGGAGATTTTTCTTTTAACAGAATGAAATGGGCTCCTAAAGGTAAAGAAACTGATTTGCTTTCATGCATGCTAAATCTCTTTAGAATTTTTAACACATATGAAGTTTGATGCAAGAATAACATGGAATTTGACCTATCTCTTATAATTTCCATACCTAGGATTCTTTTAGCCATACCTAGGTCTTTCATGTCAAATTCTCCACCTAAAGCAGATTTTATGTTATTAATCTTTTTAACATCAGGGCCAATAAGAAACATGTCATCAACATAAAGTAAAAGAAATACACAGTTATCTTTATTTTTATGCTGAAAATATAAGCAATGATCAAAATCACTCCTTTTAAAACCAATTGATTTAACAAATGAATCAAAACGTTTATACCATTGCCTAGGAGATTGCTTTAAACCATATAAAGATTTTTTCAAGAAACATACAAAATCTGGTTTTTTCTTATCTTCAAAACCTTTGGGTTGAAACATATAGATTTTTTCATCTAAATCACCATGCAAAAAATCAGTTTTAACATCAAGTTGTTCAAGTTCTCAGTCAAAATATGCAACAAAAGCAAGCATGACATGAATGGTGGTATACTTAACAACTGGTGAAAAAATCTTATTATAATCTACCTCTTCCTTTTGTGTGAAACCTTTGGCTACTAACCTAGCCTTAAATCTTATGGGATCTTTTTCACTTGTACCTTCTTTAACCTTAAAGATCCACTTACAGCCCACAATTGACTTATCTTTAGGTCTAGGTACTAGTTCCCATGTATGGTTTTTATTTAAAGAACTCATCTCCTCTCCCATTGCTTCTTTCCAATTTTTAGAATACTCACTTCTAATGGCCTCTTCATATGTTTTTGGTTCTTTATCGGCTAGATCTTGATAACTAGCAAAAGCTAAATCAAAATCAGATTCTAGCCTTTGAGGAATCCTATGAGATCTCCTCTCCCTATCTCGGGCTAATTGATAGTTTGATAGCGGTGGCTGTTCTATAGGTGACTGTTCTTTTACTATCTCATTTTCCTCATTTTCTTCAGTTTGGTTTTGTATCTCCACCTCACTTGAGGTGGTGGGAATGTTGGTGCTGATATTCCTAGACTCTTCTAGGGAATTCTCACCCTCACTGTCTTGCTGATTGTTATTGTTTGATTGTAAACAAGGCATTTCAGCTTCATTAAATGTGACATTTCTTCTTACAATTATTTTTACTCCCTTTTGACTTCTATCCCAAAGCCTATAGCCCTTTACTCCTTCAGGATACCCTAAGAAAACACATTTTCTTGATCTAGATTCCAATTTGCCTTCATTCTGATGAGAATAGGCAGCATAGACGAAGGTCCTAAGGGTGGAATAATCTGCACATTTTCCATGCCATTTCTCATAAGGAGTGTCACCATTTAATGTGGCTGATGGGGTTAAGTTAACCAGGTAACAAGCAGTCATCACTGCTTCTCCCCAAAATGATTTAAGTATATTAGAACCAATCATCATACACCTAACCTTATCTAGGAGGGTTCTATTCATTCTTTCAGCCACCCCATTTTGCTGTGGGGTGTGAGGGACAATTCTATGCCTTGTTACACCATATTCTTTACACAAATCATCAAAATCCTTGTTGCAAAACTCTAGACCATTATCAGTCCTTAGATACTTTATTGTCTTGCCTGTTTGATTTTCTATTTGAGTTTTTCAAGTTTTGAAACTTTTAAAGGTTTCTGTTTTGTCTTTTAAGAGAAAGACCCACACTCTCCTAGAAAAATCATCTATAATAGACAAAAAATATCTATTCCCACCAAATGTAGGATTTGATGCTGGCCCCCATAAATCTGAATGGATATACTCTAAAACCCTTGAGGCTCTATGCACATTTGAAGAAAATGATAATCTATGATGTTTGCCTAACACACAATGGTCACAAAAGGGGATATCGGACACACAGTCCTTGCCAAAGACTCCCTTATCATTTAGGAACTTAAGACCTTTAATACTAACATGAGCTAACCTATTGTGCCATTTTTGAGTGACATCAGAATTGATTGAATCAATGTGAGAGCCTGAGCTACTCATTACCTCAGCAGTTAAGGCATATATCCCATTTCTTCTAACTCCCTTGCACACCATCATTGCCCCTTTAAACATTTTAATCATTTCATTTTCTATTTTTCCTGTAAATCCATTCTTTTCTAATTCTCCTATTGAAATTAAGTTTCTAGCCATTTCAGGAATGAATCTAACATCTCTCAATTTTAGGACATATCCTGATTCTAACTTAAGAGTGATGTCTCCAATCCCTACAACCTTATAGGCTATATTGCTACAAACTATGGCATGACCACCTACGGATTCGCACATATTTTCAAACCAATGTCTTTGGGATGTGACATGGAATGATACACCTTGTAATACCCCAAGAGCCCAGAGGAGAATAGTATATGTCGAGGATAGGTAAGGAAGGAAACAACACCAGCTGGATACCTTTTGGGCTGAATGTTGGCAAAGAACTCCGAAGTTAAGCGTGTTTGACCTAGGGTAATCTAGGGATGGGTGACCCTCCTGGGAAGTTCGTGTAGGCCCATCAGGGTATGTTGTTCTGGTCCTTCCTATCGCTTGAACGGGATGTTACAAATGGTATCAGAGCTGACCCCCGAGCCTCTGAGCGCGGTGGTGGGGCAAACCTCAGCGAGGAAGCTGAGTCCCTAAGGGGGGGTGCGTGTAGGCACCTTAGGCGAATCCCACATCGGCCATGCATCGGGAGGAGATCTGGAACCGGTTGTAAGGTCGCATGATGAGGACGTCATGTGCTCAAGGGGGGAAGAATGTAATACCCCAGGAGCCCAGAGGAGAATAGTATATGTCGAGGATAGGTAAGGAAGGAAACAACACCAGCTGGATACCTTTTGGGCTGAATGTTGGCAAAGAACTCCCAAGTTAAGCGTGCTTGACCTGGGGTAATCCAGGGATGGGTGACCCCCCTGGAAAGTTCGTTAGGCCCATCAGGGTATGTTGTTTCGGTTCTTCCTATCGCTCGAACAGGATGTTACACACCTGAGTCAAGAATCCATTCTTGCCCATGTGCCCTAAGTGTAGCATTAATTTCAGCAATGTCAGAATCTATAAGCATGTAAACTTCACTAGGGTCGTAAGAGGTTATTGCATTTGCTTCTTCTTGATCCTTTAGTTTTTCTTTTTGCTTATTTTTCTCAGCATAACAATCTTTAATATAATGTCCGGTTTTCCCACAACCAAAACGCTTACCCTTCCCCTTTCCTTTGGTCTTAGACTTAGACCTACTTCTACCTTTCTTTTTACCACCTTCCTCATGTCCTCTAGATTGAGACCTACCTCTCATCAAATGGACTTCTCCATGTCTTTTCTCACTTTTTAACTCCATATCTTTGCTCCTAAGGGAATCTATGACTATTTCAGGTGTCAAGGTGTCTCTACCATATTAATGGCATTTTTAACTTCCTTATATGCTTATGGAATTGCATTTAAAAGAATTATGGCTTTGTATTCTTCAGTCACCTTTTCACCACAATTAGTTATATCTTGCACCAACTTATTGAAGATATCTAGGTTGTCATCAAGATCCCTAGAGGAGTTTATCTTAAAACTAAAGAAGCTTTCAAGCAAGAAAAGTTTGTTGGGTGTGGATTTTTTCAAATAGAGTTTTTCCAATTTTTTCCATAACTCTTTTGTAGAATCAAGTTTTCCTACCTTTCTTAGAACAGAATCAGAAAGATGTAAAATGATAGAAGTATAAGCTAATTCATCAGCCTCAGTTTTTTGTTCAACAGTATATGATTCAGGGTATTTTCCATCTAAGGTTTTAGAAACTTTCTGTTGTACCAAAATTCCCCTCATTTTTTGTTGCCAAATTGAGAAATCCCCCTTCCCATTGAAAACCCCCAATTCAAAATGATGTGCAGACATGTTCACACAACAGAATATGCTTAACATGCACAAACAGAAAAAAATTTAGGGTTTTAATTTCAACCTAACAGATAGAAATAATTAGGGCAGATTTCACACAAAAAACACAATAATACTGATTTTCTAAACAAGACTTAACCGTACCAAAACAATTTATGCTAGCGCAAGAAAATCACAGATAACCCTAAGTCTAGCAACAAGCAATGGTTATCACCACAGGATAACCCCCAAACCTAATGGTCACCCCCACACGATGACCTGCTAATTGCTAGAAAGGGAAAAAACAGAGAAGTTACCAGTACAGATCTCAAGGCTGAGATCTGTGAAAGATGCAGGCACAGATCTGGAACAAATGAGGGGCACCCCGGCCTCCACGCGCTGCCGCCTACACGTTTACGCGTTGCTGGACAGCAAGCAAGTGAGCAGCCACGTGCTGCTCGGAGAGAATCCCCGCGACTTGCTATATCCGGATCTGGGGTCCTCGCAACCCAACTCATAACCTGCAAGGGTCAATCGAACCGAGATCAGATCTGATATGAAACGGACTTACTGTGAGACCGGATCTGAAAACGTTAGGGCTTTTCAGATCTGATTCGAACAAGGCACTACCCAGGAGCCACACAAGGCTCTGATACCATTTGTTGCGGAATATCTCTTCAAAACAGAAAAGGGTTAGTGCAATAGAATGAATCAAAATATAAATCAAAAACAGAACATAAAGTAAACAAATACAAACTCCCTGTTTTTATCCGTTCAAGGCTCAAATCTGAAAGACCAGTTACCTCTCTTGGTAACACAAACGAATAGGAACCACAAGCCCCTAATGAAGCTCTCAAACCGTAAGCCCAGAAAAGCCCTAATACCTCTCGGCCAAACCAGCAAAGTAAGCCCTCTCTCGTTCAAACGATCACAACCACACACACAGTAGGTAGATAGGTCACAAAGATAGTAAGATCAAGGCTCAAAATGAGAAGAATCACTTACCCGAAAGGAAGAACCCAGATCAGAATAAATAGGGTGCTCCCAGCGACATCAAAGGGACCGCCTTCCTCACAAAAGGAAAGGCGGTTGAATCCACCAAAGGAAATAGCATCCTCAGAAGGTAAGAGAGCCTTCATCGCTATCGGATGAACAAGAACTAAAGCGATGAAGCAATCGGCTAAGATAGGAAACACGAGAGAGAGAGAGAGAGAGAGAGAGAGAGAGAGAGGGAGAAACTAGGGCTCGGTCGAAAAATGGATAGAGACGCCAACTAAAGAGCCAAAAGGCTCTTTTATATGTGGGCTAAGCTAGAGTGGGCTTCACCCCCCCCCCTATTTGAGCAAATGGGCTGAGGCCCATTTCTCCTCTAAAATGGGGAGTGGGCTTGTGGCCCGACTTCTAAAATGGGCTGCCTAAAGAGGACGGTAACGGTCTTGGGTCCTTCAATCCCGGGCCGAAGCCTATGAAGACCCACCTGAAAAAAATCGTCATTGCCTTGGGTCTTATTAGGGAACAAAAAACAACACTCAACTACAACTCTACAAACTTTAACACACATATTTGCTTTAACACAATAACTCACTTGTATTTTCAAAGTATTTGTGTTTTCATTTGAAAAACAAGAAGATTTCTTATACACAACTTCCTCAACTAGACACTAGAGACTATGGAGACAAAGGTTGAATGTCTTCAGCAAGTACTCTCTCTTTTGATTAGAAAATTATGAGATGCAATGCATAAAGAGAAGATAAAACTCATAAAACTAATCTCTAAGTATAATAATATCTTTAAAATAGAAATTATCCTGTCAACAAAGATTAAATTGAAAGTTGATATCATTAACTCATCTTCCCAAATTAGAATTTTTCTACAACTTGTTGACTTCTTTGAAAATGAAAGAGAAAAAGAAGGTAAAATCTCAAGTATAAGTGAGTGTTTTGAACATACAAGAATCAGATAAAAAGATTGAGTTCAAGTGCCCACGAAACAAGTAGTCTTGCATCAAGTGTATTTCTCATGATTATGTTTGGACATATGAGGGAACCCCTTCGAATGTTTATAAGATATTAGGATGTCTAAACAACTTTGGTTCAAAAGTCTAAATAAGCTTTATTAGGAACAAGAACACTTAGTGGATATTTTTCGGATGTCTGTGCCCTTTGGTTTAGATGTCTGTATAGACCTCTAATGTTTTAGGATCTATTCTAGATAGACTTTAGACATTTGAAGATTGAGCTTCAATTTTTTCTATGAGACATTAGGTTTGAACACATTCTAAAAGGTTTTAGACGTCTAAAGATAAGCTTCAAGTGTTTATGTAAATATTTGGACCTAATTAACATACTAGAGATGGATCAGATGTCTATGAAGTACACTTTGAACGTCTATATAAAGGTTTGGTCATGACTGACTTTCTAGAACTAATTTAGACATTTACCTTAAAGCCTTTTGGATGTTTGTTAAGCTAGTCAAACATTTGAATACCATCATTTAGATATTTGAAATGCTTCACTATCATTAAGACCCATTCTTAAGTGGATGTCTTTTATTTTTGTATTAAAAGAAAATATTTTTATTATCATCAAAATCAAAATTTTCGAGATCAACAACAATAATCTTCAATCATTTAAAATTATAGCATCCCATATGTTTGACAAAATAAATCTTGAATGAGATAATAGTTGAAATTTAATTGCTAAATGGCTATTTCACTTGTTGGCAATGACTTGGGAGTTCTTGTTACAGATGAGGCTCTTGGTTTTGGGAGCCTTATCTCCTGTGACAGAGGCTCCCAAATTGAAATTGCATACTACTTGAGAGAAAATGAGAGAGGGAAGGGTGTTTGGAGGAAAGTAGTAGATCATTTGACTTTTACTTATAAGGGGCAAAATTGTCTAATACAAATAGAAAATTAATCCCATTGAAGTAGGATTAAGTTATCCCATGGATGGAGGTGGGATAGTTTTCTCCCACTTCACCTACCATATCTTCTCAAACAAGATATAACTTCATGTATCCATTCACATTGCTTGCCCTTCTAGGAAAGAGCTTTAAAATAAATCAATGATAACTCTAAACTTTTTTTAATTAGCCATGACATTTAAGGACATTAAATAAGTCAACTCTACACCCTTAAATTTTGGACTTTTGGCTTGGACAACTCATAAACTTTATTTTTTGCTAAATGGATCTTTAACTTTGTTAAAATGGCCAAAACACCCCTTTCATGACAAACAACATTAATTAAATTATATTAAGTTAAAATTATCCCTAAGATCTACTTAAATTAGTTTAATTAACTTCATTTCTTATATAAAGGGTGCTTTGGCCTCTTTGGAAAACTTCAAGGATTGATTTTGCAAAGAGTAAAGTTCAAGGAATGTACTATTAATTTGCTTAATGCTATTAGTAATGTAAGGGAAGAGTAAAGTTCAAGGAATGTACTATTAATTTGCTTAATGCTATTAGTAATGTAAGGGGTGTTACGATTAATTTTTAAAAAATTTAAAGCTAACTAAACAAGTTTTAAATTTTAAAAAATATTTAAGCCAAATAATAAAAATTCAAAAAATATATACTGAACCACATAATTCAACTTTAAATACTACCCCCAAATTATTCTCAACTAGGGCTGGAAAAGTTGCATTCAATTATTGATGGCAATGGAGTGAGGTGGGTTAGGGGTGGGGCGACCCTAACCTTAACCCTGACCCCCAATCCCAATACCTTGGGTACAAAAAAAAAAGCTGAAATCCTTCATCTTAAGTGTCCTCCACACACTGCACCACACGTGGGAGGGATTAATCACGGTACATGACGGTTCTTAAGGCAGGAGGCATAGTATATGGTGTCCACAAGAAGCCATCTCCATAAGAGGGTGGAACTCTCATATTGCGATTCCCATGACTCGAACTTACAATCTACTATCTTGGGAACCATCCGTATTACGCCCGTGAGAGCCCCAATCCCAATACCTTGCCTTATACCTCACTTTGTACTTGGGTAGGGCAAGGTTTTCGTCCAATATCGCGTCTAAATAGGATGTGAGGTGGGTCATGGTGTCTCTAACCCAATGTTTTTTGGCTAAAAAATTTAAAATATCATGTTACATGAAGGAAATTCCCAAAGAGAGAAGATAAAAAAAATAAACCAATTTCCCTCTAAAGTTGTATAGTTGAGCAAAGAAGGGGAAATTAAAAGGTTAAAAAAAAATGTGTTGGGATTGAATAGGATGTACCAGTTGTCTAGAAGAGACTCACCAATATAAAATATTAAAATTTACAATTTTTAGTTATTTTTATAATTAATTTAAAATTTTAACAGGGATTAAAATACCATATACATTTAATTTTAATTAATTAAATTTATCATAACTAAATAAAATAAGTCTATATGGCAAGAATTTCTCACTTCTCATCTATTTCCTAATTTATTTCTACTGGGCCAGACATCATGGGCCGCTTCATTCGGTTGGCCCATAATTTTTGTTTTTATATTATGTTCTTTTCAGTGAATTTCTTAAATAAATTTTTAAATAATTTTGAAGATCAATTTTTATTTTTCTAGTTGAAAAACTAAAACTAAATTAAAAAATTTAAACCCAGAACAAGCACATGAAAACGAATCACGAAAACAAATGAGCCCTAAGATGACAAAAACTTCTCGTCTATACAGCCATAACTCAATGGATATTCCATTTTGGGTTAAAATCAAAACAATTTTTGAGTATTTTTAACCATTAACAAGCAATCAGATAGCAAACAAAGGCCTTTATGGACATCGCACACTGATAAAGTAATTAGAGTTTTACATAAAATATCAAAATTCGAATTAGTACGATGACTTAAAAGGCAGAATTATTGTTGAAAGACAACATTTAGTTGGAAGACAACACTAAACTTGGAAGACAAATCCTATATAAATTGTACTGAATGTCCAGCTTTGAATATGCATAGATTGTGAACGCATCTGAATTTATCCAGAGAGTGTGTCAGGAGGGAAAGTCACCCATCTCTAAAGATTAGTTAGGCGAAACTCGAACACCGAAAAAGAAAGCCTTTCCATTATTCATTATCCATTACTTTCAAAGTGTTGTCGGTGACCAATTTAAAATAATAGTGATGCTACAAGAAAAACATGTCATATCATTAGATGCCTCAAAATAGTAATGGTAATGGGCCGGAGTGACTCTCCTCATCTCTAACTCACCATCAAAATTGAACCCTATTCCCGAATCCATAACAAAAAACAAAAGAAAAAAGAAAAGTATGTTCTTTCCTTAAAATAACCAAATTTTGAGAGAAAAAATGGAAAATAAATCATTTGATTAATTAATCCTAGTAGGAAAATGTTAAATATGTGCTAGTTTACATTGTTTTAATACCAATTGTGCAGACTTTTGGGGGACTAAGAGGCTGTTTGACTTACCCTTTTTAATTGTAGCTTTAAAGTTAATTAGCTATTAGCATAAAAGTTGTGTAGTATTTAAGTTAATAATTATGTGTTTGGTTTATAAAAGCTGATAAGTTGTTAAAACTGACAAAAAAACTAAAATAGACATGATGTTAAATAGTACAAATAAAATTTATAAAAATATTATTTTTTATAAAAAAATTATAAATTAATTTCTAGATATTAATATTACACTTAGATGTGTAATATATATATATATATTGTATATATACTCTGGCTTCTACAGGTCGAGGACGCCACTGGCGATGGAGGAGGAGGCCGCGATCGAGACTGGAAGCGGCACCTGATGGTGACGAGGGTAATAGAGGAGGGTCGATGGTGGTTGACGACTTGTGGCAGCAGATCTGGAACCTAGTTATGCAGCGATGGCGCGACCAATACTTCGGTTGCTTGCGGTGGCCAAGCTAAACGATGGCGACTTGGTTATGGAGGAGGGACGACGGCGACAACTGCAATAATGGCTGAAGCAAATGGAAGATGATGGGATAGGGTCGGATAGTTTTTTACTTGGTTAACGTGGTAGCGTTTTGTGCAAAAATTTGGAAGTACCATTTTTTCTCAAACACTATTATAGTAGCGTTTAAGCTAATTTGGGTTGCCAAATACTTCACTAAAAAATATTGCTTAGCTTAAACGCTACTTATGCAGCTTATAAGTGATCAAACCGTTAAGCCAAATAGTCTCTAAAATGGTCTTTTAACCTATTTAGCAAAACACCAGTCTTTTCCTAAAACAAGTTCCGTAAACATGGCTTTCAAGACTTGAAGCTCAACAGCTTGAAGTATGTTCAGAACCCACGAGGGCTTGGTCATAAAAAATCAAACTCACTAATAGGATGGAATAAAATTACCAATACGAAGCAAGACACAATCATCCCAAATTCATAACTCCGTGGAGTGCGATTTTGTTCACCCCTAAAATTGTCGTTTCGTTACTTTTCATCCTCTAAACTTTTGTGAGGGTGACCCTCGTTAAGGGGTGAACAAAATTGCTCTCTAACTCCTTGTCCGTGCACGCATTTCCACTGCTCTTGGCCAGTGGTATGGTGGTACTGTGAATGTGTGCGCCCTATCATCTTATTATTCCACTGCTCTTGGCCAGTGGTATGGTGGTACTGTGAATGTGTGCGCCCTATCATCTATCATAATAAGAGAAATATTATAATATTTAAGAGTACCATTATTCTCATAATGTAAAGTTGTATTGCAGGACACAAGAGATGCTTTCAAACCAAAATTTCCAGATAATTCCAAGATATTAAATCTTCATGGCTCAACTCTTAAGGTTCAAAAGGGTCCATGTTTCATGTGTTTGAATTTGGATCCGCAGCTTCACAGTAGACATCAATTCAAAGGAATATTTTCTATTCCCACTGGTTTTGTGCAACCCTTAACAAAATCGTAGATTTAAAGTAAGATAAAAGGGTAACAAACAAGCATTACTTTGACCATCAACCATTGAAATTTTAGTTTCTCACCGACTGCACTATGTCACCAACCAAACAGTGTTAAGGAACGAACAATTTCAAAAACGGAAAATGAGATAAGAGGAATAGTCAGAAATCTCGTGTGGAAAGTGCCGCTCATTGCACCGAACTTGGCGATGCTGCGTCTGCACTACGAATTTCATCATTCTTCCCTCACTACAGAAAAAAAACTCCACACCATGCCTGTACAGACAGATAGATACAAATCCATGAATTTTGACGAGTATACATAACCAAAGCCTCTTTCACACAGATCGCCAATTCAAGGCCGGGGTTATCTCAGCTCAGCTGTGCAGACTGTAGGAGTGGGAGTCATATAGACGATGGTAACTTTGCCCTAATTTCTGTCCCTGGGCTTTTTGGAAGGCCCAGCGCGGCCCATGCTAGTTCGCTTTGTAAAAAGGAAAGGGTCAAGTTGTAAAGAAAAATGCTAAATTTAGCAGCGTCCAGCTGTAAATAATTCCAATTCATTTAAAGGGTGTTTGGCTACGCCATTTGAGTTATGTAGCATTTTTTTTAAAAATATTTAGTAATACTAATTAACTTAAAAGTTATATAACTTAAATACTATTATAATAGAGTTTGAAAAGAAGCTTGTGCCCCTAACTTTTACAAAAATGCTATCACCAGCTTATTGTGTTGATCAACTAATTTACTATTTTGCCTTCAAATATTTTTAATATTTACATCTCTTGTCCTTGCTACCTCTTCTCTTCCATTACTTTCTTCTCCCATCTTCCTTTTACTTTTGTCACTATCGTCGCTGTCGCTGTTGCCGTCACCCCTTTTCTAGATATGTTGTCGTCCAATTGGGGCGTCGCAAGCTACTGTTGGGTTCCATTTCAACCTTTGCCTTTCGTCACCCCCATCAATCACTTCTCATCGATCATCGCCCTTATCGGTCGTTGTCGCTACCGTCAACCATTGTGCTTCTCCCCGCTATATATATATATATAACATATATAATATATATAGTAATACTATATTAATATATTTTTAATAATTATATATAATTTATCATATAAAATTTTATATCATTTAATATCATGTCTAATTTGATCTTTTTGTCAAATTTTGATAGCTTATCAAGTCTTTAAAATCAAACATAATAGTTTAAAAATATATTTATTTAAATATATTATCAGTTTAAACGTTATTCAATTTTTAACTTAAAAGTTAAATAGCTTAAAAATTATAAAAAAAAAAAAAGGTAAGCCAAACATCCCCTTACTCTTTTGAGAAGATAAAAAATCCCGGGAGAGGTTGTGTTCTTAGCCATATCAAATTATTATGAGTCTTGAAAGAAAACAAGTCTAAATCAAATACTAACTTCATTAATGTTGTGTAAATTTCATGTCAATTTGTATTGACCCAAACCCATTTAACCTTAATCAAAACCTATTAATTTTGTGTCTAATTTACACATTGTGGACATGAATTGTGCAAATATGAATTGGAATGTTTTGGCCCAAACCCATTTAGCCTAAACCTTAAATATGCTAACTTGGCATTGATTTCTTGCCATGTTGTTAACTGCCATTCCTGTCAAAAACCAAGGCGTAGTCGACTGTAAGGTCAATTGCCAAAGGAAAAATATGATATATTTTTGTCTTTTAAGTAAATGAGAAATGATTATGCAAAATGAAAGTGTTGTCATTTAGTTCCCCTTACATTAGTTGATTTCCCAATCTTACAAAACTTGAGGTCTGATGTAGTACTGAACTTTCAATAATGGTGTTAACTGTTGTGATTTCATGTATTCACACAATGTTTTGAGCATATCAAAATCAAATTTGGCTTGTCCCAGATACATGCTAATGACCAAAAAGGAAAATCACAACATTCCGTTATTATTAACTTCCATTATGCAGTATTAGCTAGTTGAGATGCAAGCATGTAGTTTATGAACAAACTAAATTATAAAAACAAAATTTAACCATATACCTGATTATGAAAAAGAAGATCTCAATTAATAATTGATAATTAAAATGGAGGCACTGTACCCCCACAATTGTTTTGGGAGTCACAAAGGCAAGACAAGACTAGTGATGATACCCAAGAACTTGCACTTGAGTGGGCATGTGTGCCTGCTAGTTAGGCCATATTCGGTCTCGATATTCGATGAGGGGATTTATCAGGTTGTATAAAGGGCCTTTTTAGACTTGTGAGCAAGTCAATCCTATTTAGGATTGGACTACCTAATTCAACTAGAATCCTCAATTGGAATTAAGTGATTTAGTCTAATCTTAATAAACTTGGAATAAACCATTTCTTCTATATCTTAAGAAAGCAATTTGTGGGGGTAATTCTAATCTCTCCAAACTCATCTAGGATAACTGCTTCCAAATATTGTCCAACAAAGAGATATAATCTTAACGAAAGATTATCTCTACGTTACCATAAATAGAGGAAGATCTCTTTATCTAGGGTAAACTTCATTCTTAGTATATCTCAAACTATCTTTAACTCTTTGATTTTCTTCTTTATTACTCCATGTTCGACTTTGGCATCGGAGTGGCTTTCTTGGCCAACTCCAGGGCAGTGTCATCCTTTCTTTTTATTTTGTAGCCAATTAGTCTTTATGATTCAAATTGGATGTTTCTCTTCGTTTGGTACATTTTTTTTTTTTTGAAATTATCGCTCTTGCGTGGTCCCCCGTCACTCGTACCATTGATTTCAACAGATGAGGTAAATCGTAGATGGAGGCTTTGCCTCACTGCGTAGAGCAAGAAATCAAATCCACGACCTACTGGTGCGAATCCTAACTTATCGTAGTCCAACCACTTGACTTGTGTCCTAAAGGCTAGTACATTTTTTCTTTGTAAATATATTGGTGGTCGAATTTATGCATCATTAATATGTGGTGTTGTAGGAACAAAAGGGTACTTGCATAATTGACTCAATGGTTGAAAACACAAAAACTCAAAAAAAGTTACCAAGTTCAACTAGTTTGAATTCACCTAAGACTTGTAGGCGACGATGTCGTAAACTCATCCATATGGAGGAATAAGAAACCAATTGAAGTAGCACTAGCGCGTTGCAAAGCAAACTCTAGTTTGGTGTGAAAAGAAAAACACAAACGACAATCTATAGAGATATCCAACTCTAACAATGAGCTAACTGATGGCTAGCTAAGGATCATTCTTTGAGCGGTTAACAAAAGGCTTCATAAAAAGTTATCTAGCCCAATTTCACAGTTAACATAAACCTCTTTCATTGTTAACATCATCAATGAGCCCATGTTAACAAAGTTTAGTTACCCTCTGTTTCACATATTTGAAGGGACAAAAGATTTTAAGGAACATCTTTATGAGTACTATGATGCCATGCAATCTAATTATGCTATTGACATTATGTTTGTTGAAATTTTCACAAACATAGCATGGAGGTGCAAGGAATTGGTTTGATAAGATTCTTGAGGCTAATATCTCCAAATTTAAACAGCCCGTGGAGCAATTTAGAAATAGGTTTTAGACAACTAAGTCCCAAGAATAACTCTTGTTTATTACATGTAGAGCCCAAGCTTAATTAACAAACCCCTAAGGTGATTCATCTCAGAGTTTCAGGGTGAAGCTGCTTACATTGACAAACTAGAGGATAGAATGTCAATATTCGCCCTCATCAATTTTCTAGGAAACTAGGTTCGATGTCTCCTTCAATAAGAATGAGCCAAAAATACTAACAAAATTATACACTTGAGCCCAACAATACATGTGTAATCGCTAGCCAATAATCTCCAATTATAAATTGGAAAAATATGGGATATTTTCTTTTGAAATATATATATAATTCTTATTTCCTATATATATATATATTTGAATGTTGGATCAAGTTGCACAATGAAACAATTAATCGAAAATCCCATAGTTTTTCTATTGGCTGCCTAGTTGTATGGCTCACGTGAGACAAGTACTACTTGATACCTTGCCAAGATTTAATTCTTAAAATATTCAAATCACCATTTGAAATCCTAAAAATTTTACAGCAACCAGAATACTCATAAGTCGACTATTTATTAATATATTACTGTTGTGACATACTTCAGTGTTTTAAATATTTCATTGACTAAACATTCGTCTTTTTTTTTTTTTACAATCCATACACCATTAGAAAACCTACTCAACGAACTATAACATCCAAATTTTATTTTATTTTTGAAGATTTAACCCTTTTGAGTTAAATTCAAACTCAGCTAGTTTAACTAAGCAACTGCACTGCGTAGTTGTTACTAATTTGGACATATCTTTTTATACAAATCTCGAATGAACATGAAACTAGATTTGTTAGAAAGTAGATTTCATTTCCCATCATGGGAAATTTCTCATGATTTTTAATCTCATATATAGTTTTCAGTAATTCATCTAAACATATTGAAGTCAAGTAGACTTTCATTTTGGACTATTTTGGTAGGGTTTATGAGAAAATTCATAAGTAATTGTAAAAAAAAAAAAAAATCATTTACTAATGATTGTTACACAAAAAAACATCCTAGTTTCTTAAAAAAATATATTTTAAGACATAATGGAGATGCAACCATAAGCTTCACAAAATGAGCAAGTTTCCAAGCTCACAAGCCATGAATGTAAGAACCCCAACTCATATCTCTATATTTTCAAGTCTTTTAATTTAGGGCGTCCTACCTTCGAATAGACGACCATCACCACCCTCAAATATTAATGTTTTGAAGGCCCTTTGCATTGATATCAGCTCAACGACCACCCCTACCCTTGGGTATCAACATCTCAAGATCCCAAACACATGTCCGTATGACATATATATACCAACATAAACAACTAAAATGCACAACCACGCATGCCATTAATATGCTATATGATGAATGCTATGCACAAGTGAAGGTTAAGGAAAACTAACCAAAGGTGTTGGTTATGTCTAGACAATCTTCTCAATTGTGGATTCTCCAACCTATATCATGTATTAGACACCCTAAGAAATATTTAAAAGGTCAAACCCTTACCCTCAAGAGTATTTATGATGGCAAATTTTTCCTAAAAGAATAGGGTTAGCCTCATTAGCTTGTGAAGAGGGTCCAACTCCAATGCTAAGATCCAAGATCTCTCAAATCTTCTTCTTTAAACTCACCCTCCCTTTCCACTTGCACTTGAACTTCAACAAAACAAATAAAGGAGACAAGATAAACTCCCAGTTATAAGCCCTTCAACCTCAACCCCCAATCATTCTTTTGGAAAACTTATTTACTAATGTAGCGTTTGTTAAAATAAGCAAGATAACATTATATCAAGATAAGATTAAAATACTTTTTGGATCAAAATATGGAATGGTCAAGATAAGACTGAGAAATATTTTAAGATTTTTATCAGACTATTTATTAAAATTTTTGGAATGTATTGGAGGACATATGGGTCATTTTTTTTATATGTAAAGTTTAAGATAAATTTATCTAGAAGGAGTGAGAGATAAATTTATTTAACTAATATCAAATAAGAAGTCACATGATTTCTTTTTAAGGATTACCAGATAAATTTAACAAGCACAATGTAAAGTATTTTTGTCTGAAATATTTTTTATATCTCATTTTTTCCAACTCATATATTGGTTAATAAACACTACCTAAGGTAGCATTTGTTAAAATGAGCAACATAACGTTGAAATATTTTTTGAATCAAGATATAAAATGGTTAAGATTATAAGATTATGAATCATTCAAATATTTTTATCAGTCTGGTTGTTAAATTTTTTGGAATGTACTAAGAATTGCACATTTTCTTTTCATATGTTTGTTAAAATTCATATGATAAGCATTGAGATAGGGATTTTTTTTTTTTTTTATCAAAATATCTCTATTACCAAATTCATTCAAAACTATTTATTAACATCCATAACAAATTTATGATTAAAATTAATTATACAACTATTTGTGACCCAATTGGTAAACTATATATATATATATTTTGAGAATAAATGTCATACTCTATTATAATAATGTAACAAAATAAGTAATAAGCAATTAAAATCAAAGTATAAACTAGATTTTTGTATTAAAAATTCAATGTTCAACAATAAACCAAAATAACCATTATGTGCCTTTACCCAACAATTAATATCCCAATCTTATCACAAATAACTAAGAACACAGTTAATTATATCAATTCTTGTAACATGAATAGTAATGTAGAAATGGTCAAGTAACTCTGGCTTTCTTTCAATTTCATTAGCAACCATGAACCTTTCATTTATGTTTGCAAATGGGATGACATCTAGAAATTTAGCCAATTCTTCCCTTTGCTATGATCTATTTTCTGATTTATCACTAATTGAGCACAAACTTTTCTCTATTCTCTTTGATAGCCTGTTAATAAAATCACTGACAATTGAAACCTCATTTGAAGAGCTCTATGCTCCGTTTCTCCTCTTCTTCTTACTCCCACTCATTTTGGAAATAAGGGTAGTCTTAGTTGATGCATCTTATTCTCCTTGCTCCCCTAGATTGTTAACCTCTTACTCCCCTGATTGCTATTGTTGTTCCTAATGATTGTTCAAGTCTTAGAGTATTTTAGCAGGTGATTGTGCATACTCCCCTGTGGCTTTATCCTTTCCCCATATTTCCACCCAATTATCATAGTACGGCATGGGTTTGCTCTCACATACTTCACATAGTTGTCTTTTTGCAAATTTAAAATTAAATATTTTAACAAAATATGAAAGTTTTATAAGTCAAATAAATAACAATAAAATTAATAAAATAAAAATCAATAAATAAATAATTATCTTCTCAAACCCAGCCCATACCTTCTCATTGTCACACTCAATTATCTTAAGCTTGTCATTCTAGCCAAATCCAATGTTATTCATCAAAATTTGAAGACAATTGTAGAACCTCTTCCAAATATTAATCTTTGAAGTGATATGCAACATATCTTTCATATCTATATTGGGGTAAATGGCCTTTATCCTAACATGTAGTATATCTAAGTAACTATTTCTCCATTGGTTATCTTGCTTGAACCTAGGATCTTGACTTAACCTCTTTAACAAATCCAAAAGAACTTGTTCTTTATTGCCTCTCCACAACTTCTAGTCCTAGTGCCTTCTCCACCATCATCTGTATGAGAAGTATCTCTAAATTTTCTTACATTTTTTTCCTTTAAAATTCATTGAGTTAACTATGCTTTCCATCTCTGTTTAAAACAATAATTAAAGAAATGCTTATAAATTTTATGGGTAAAAAATGTAGAAAGATAGAAACAAATAAATTATATTACAAATGGGTAAAAAATTCAGATATGACAAATATAAAATTATAAGAACAGTAAGTTTTTTAGTACATGCATAATTTAATTCTATAATTTGCAGATAACAAAAATTAAACAAAAAATTCAATTGTATAGTTCATTATAAAACACTCCACATTTGCATGTTACACATTACATAGTTCATTAAACAACAGAAAAATTACTCAATTTTGCCTAGTTGTGTATTCATTCCACATTTATTAGGCTTTATGCAATCGTTATGCTATCCACTCTGCGGTTGGTTCAACAACATTTACACTATCATCAATGTCAGCATTCCAATCATTATAGTTATCATTTGCATATTCATCAACAAATGTTCCAATCTCCTGATAAATAAAATTTTGTAAAATACAATAAGCATCAATAATTTTGTTTATTGTTTTAGTAGGGTAGTAAGATCCATAGTCTAATAATCTTTTAACAAGCCTTTAAACTACCGAAAGCTCTCTCAATTACAATGTGACCTTGGGAGTGCCTCCAATTGCAGTACTGTACTCCTTATGATTTGAAGGAGGATGATGTCCACTTTTGAAGGTTCCTAAGTGATATTGGTGGCCCCTAAATGGTGACAAAAAACTAGGTCCATTTGTGTAGCTTGAATCAACTAAATAATATTTTCCTGTAAATGTTAAAAAATTAATTAATTAGATAAATGTCTAATAACTTACAAAATTTCTAGATAAGTTTTTACCTAATTTACCAATTGGAATTTTGAAGCCATTAGGTTTTTTTTTATTAAATTTCTCAAAACCCTACTGTCAACTGCTAAACCTTCCCATCTTGGGTAAACATACACAAACCTGCCAAATCTATCAACTACTCCAAGCACATTGGTAGAAATTTCCCCTTTTCTATTTCTGTAACGATTCTTTTTATCTTTAGACACTGTTATTTTATTACGGGTGCCACTAGTGCATCTAAACAACCCTATACGGAATGCAAGTGTTTTAATGTTAATATATGATTAATGTGTAACTTCAAAGCTAATTTGATTACCTCAAAAAACTTCCAAGGTATTTCCAAGTAGTTTGTTGTTACTAGCTAGTTCAAGATCCACAATCATCATTGGGTAAAGTTTTAAGATGGTGTGGACAAAACTTTATGGTAAACCTTACTAATGGTTTGCCCTGATCTAGTCTAATAAGTGCTTTGATATCTATTTTTCATACTATATGCACAAATATTGAGAAAAACAACCACTATCTCTTCTACTATGACGAACCTAGTTTCTTTTAAATGAATTACATAACATACCAAAAGTTCTCGTATCCATTCTTATAGTGCATATTCTACTTTTGTTATTATGGAACAACTTGTTAAGTTGTTCTATCTGTGACCTCATTCTAATGTAAATTAGATCTCTACAAGGATTTCCTACCTTATAGGAGGTAAGGTCATCCAAACTAAGTTCAGATACTTTTGCAACAACTACATCACTTACTATAGATATAAACAACTAATATATTACAATTATCAACCATAACAATCCTTCAGGGTCATCATTAATGTCCCACGAGTCCTCATCCCCTTCAATGTCAAACTCCTCAAGATCTATATTATCCATTACGACTACAAATGAAAAAAAAAGAAGAGAAAATAATGAGATGAAGTAAACATCACAGAGTTGAACTAAGAGAACAAATAATGAGATTGTTTGGGTAAGAGAACATAAAGGTGACATGTGAGATAATATAACGTGATAAAATGAAAAATAAAAGAATAGAATGTCAACTAAAGCTAGTAAAACAATCACGTCCATTATCAAAAAAAAAAAAAGAGTAAAGGAAGAGGAAAGTAAACCCGAGTTAGGGTTAACAAGCTGTAAGCACTCCTTTTAGATTAGCCTTATTAACACATGAAATAGAATAATTACTTGTTACTTGCTAGAATAAGAACTTTTGGGCAAAGAACATTATTTTTCAACACACATATCATTATTCTTGAGTAATCAAAATCACACAAAGGCAATTCTCTAATGTCACAGAGTTGAGACTCCACATCGCTAATTGGATCATGTGCCAATCCTCAAGCAATAGGAAAAATGCTTTCACAAATGACAACTCTTGTCTATTAACTAATTTGATAGAACCCTTGCCACAAATATAAGACAACTTGTAGTTAATGGAAATGATATAGCTTCTCAAGATTTTGGAGTTCAGTGGATAGTTTTGCTAATATCATCAACAATGCAACAAAATTTACCAATGAATTTAACGCAGAAGGCGGTGAATGCAGATTACAAAAAAGGAAAGAGTTGTCAGTACAAAAACATGTGGAACCACTCCTAAATAAATCACGAACAAGTAATTAAAAATTGTTGAAACAATTATGGATTTGAATAACACAATTGGCTATTAAGGCATCATAAACGTTGGAAATCCACTTTTCCTTGTTTCTAGAATGACAAATCAATGAATTATTACTTCATAAAATTCAGAAACCAATTTTAGAAGGCACCCCAAACAATGGCCACAACTTCAATCCAACAAAAGAACCAAAAAAATGAAATGGTTAAAAGATGCCCAAGAACAATACAACCTGCTCATTATTTACAGAAACGTAAATCATCATGTAACACCCCAATTCTCGGGAGCGTTAACGTAACGTAAGATTCCGGGGATAAATTTTTTTTTTCAAACAAAAATCCAACACAAAAACCATTCCCCGAAGATCCCGTTACACCTTCTCAGTATATCAACTATGAACCATTAATAAACCAAGACAGGTTCACCAACACAAATGCGGAAGCTAGATCGAAACCTCAACAGGTCATAACCAAAACCACTTTATTTATATATAAAGTTGCACCAACGTTTACATGACGTTTTCAAAAGTAAATAACATAACTGAAAAGACATAATGTAAACTATCCGCTAATCGCCGTCTCTCCTCGACGATTCCTTTCCCTTTTGCACCGCTGCCTTCACCTGGAACGTTTGAATATTCCAGGGACAAAGTCCAAATTAGATGATGAATCATCTAAGTGAGAGTTCAAAACACATTTTTCATGAATAATGCAAGACATGAAATAAACCAATATACCTGGTAAGCCCTAGCTCAAGAGAATTCCCACGCGCTTAACCCTACCATGGGGAAAGAGCAATCTCTCTAAAAGCTATGCCACCACACCGACTCGACGACACGACGACGCGACGCGATTCTAGCTTAAATGGGGCTGCCAACGCATCTCACCAGAATACGTTCCCACCTTAAGCATCCAGGAACCACCATACAATCCCAACTCCAAAATTTCACATGGACCACCTAGTCGTCCTAGTGCAACTTCCCTGGCCAAACGGCCTGGCACGGAAATCAAGGCGGCTATCCTGACATGCACACCCAGCATCAGATACCCCTATTATTCCGTCACGCCCTTGGAGAATTACGGCTACACTATCCAGACAACATCCTAGGCTGACATCCCACATGAACAACACAGTATGGATCACCTAGTCGTCCTAGTGCAACTTCCCTGACCAAACGGTCTGGCACGGAAACCAAGGCGGCTATCCTGACATGCACACTAGCATCAGATACCCCTATTATTCCGTCACGCCCTTGGAGAATTATGGCTACACTATCCAGACAACATCCGAGGCTGACATTCCATACGTACACATAAAACTCAAGACAATGCCACAATTCACAATTCAATGCATCGTATAAACAACATTTATAAAATGCAATGCACAGTTCAAAACGTTTAGGGACAAACCTCTCTCATAAATTCAACCGTCACCGGTTACCATTTTAATGCACAAAACCATTTTGCATGAAATCACCATATGTTCAGATAGAACAAGTACAATAAATCAAGTTTTGGAGGAGAACCACTCATAAGAAAGCCAAATTTTGGTAGCGAACAACTCACCTTGAACGAAACTCAGAACACCTCGAATCTTGTGCCCAACCTCAATTTTCGTGCAACTCCTCAAGTCTTTTAACCAAACCACCTCCTTACAGGTCCTCACGCGCTGCCTAAGTGCTCTACGCGTGTGATGCCTCGCGTATGCTTTAAAAACCCTCTATCCACTAAACCCGAAGCACTCTCGTCTAGCACAAATGTATCACAACTTCGAATGAGAGAATCCTTAGCCTTGAGCCCCTATTTATATGTTTAGGAAACTTAGCCACCAAGAAATATATATTCTGCAATCATTTCAAATCTTTCAAAATCTTTTCCAATCATTCCAAATCTTCTAATATTTTCTATAATCATTCCAAATCTTCTAAGATTCTCTACAATCATTGTAAATCTTCTATAATCATTCCAAATCTTCTAATATCTTTTGTAATCATTCCAAAATCTTCTAAGATTCTCTGCAATCATTGTAAATATTCTATAATCATTCCAAATCTTCTAATATCTTTTGTAATCATTGTTATCTAAATCAAATCTTTTCTTATTCAATCAAATCTTATACAAATCTTATCCTTAAAGTCATCATGAGCCTTCATCTTATCTCTAACGTCATCATGAGATTTCATCCTTATCTCTAAAGTCATTTATGAAGCTTTTTCCTGAATCTCCCAAATGCCCCTAGTAAAAAGATTTCAAGAATTACACTTTGGCCCGAACTTTTGGATAATTGCACTTAGACCCTTTTCAACATGGTCCCCGGGCTAATTTTTAATTGCATTTTAGTCCCTGAAAAATGGACTAATTGCGCTAATGCCCCTAATTTTTCGGTAAATTACACTTTTACCCCCAACCTCAAAAATTACGATTTTGCCCCCGGCTCAAAAACTGAACTTCTCTTTAAAGACCTTTATAACCCTTTGAAATATCCCAAAACACTCTCTTTAAAATTCCGAAAAAATATCGTTTCGATCTCCCTCCGTCAATTTCGAAAAAACTGCACTTAGGCCCGAATCTTCGTTTTAGCTACAAACCCTTTTGTTTCTTCCAAAAACTACTGAAGGGTTACTCTATATGCCAAATATGAACTTCCTTGGGGTTCCATTAACTTCCCGGATGCCCCGTACGATAATTCGGTATTTCAGCCTAAATCACAATTGCCTTTTTTAGCTGTACCGGGAACCGTTCCCGATCCAACTTCTTTTGATGCCTAAAATCATAACTCGTATTACTTGTCGATACTATACCATTTTCCTTGGCTATCTAGGGTCCAGGGTACTCCCTCTGACTAATTCGATCGTCCAAAGTTGCGTTAGTGTACCCTATAGTCTTATTTTCCACAAAGTCCATTTATGCCCTTCATCAAATATTATTTATGACCTCAAATCATTCTCGGGTATTACACATCAAGACAGAAAAATCAAAATAAAATAGGCACTTACTCAACCAAGGCAGTCCATCATAACCCAATAAATTAATCTAGCACCAAAATAGAGGAAATTTTTTAATTCAAACTGGGGATCAAGTGACAACATCACATCGAACTAGGTCGTTGCAGGTAGTGGGCTAAGTAGGCTGTGACGGAGGAGACGATGATAGGCGAAGCAGGTTACAACGGATGCAACATCAGTTGCGAACAATGCAGTTGACAACGACGAATGCAACAGAAGATGCAAGCAGCGGCGATCGAATCAAATGAACATGAAAGACAAAAACGAGTAAAAAAAATGGTAGAGAAGGACTTTACCTTACACCATTTCTCGGCCTCTTTCCGTTGAAGCATGAAGATGGAAGAAAAGAAGATAAATAAGAAGGTGACAGAAAAGAAGATGAAAGAAAATAAGATAAAAGTATAAAAAAGATGAACAAGAAGTTGAAAGGGTGAGGGTTTTATGAGATGAGGGGCATGTGGGTCTTTTCCTCTTATATGTAAAATCCCAGATAAATTTATATGGGAGGGGGGGGGGGGAGGAAGATTTGCTTATTTGATTTTTGATAGATATAGAAGTTGCATAATTTCTTTTTAGTGAGTTGTTAGATAAATTTAATAAATATAATGGAAAACTCTTTCGTTTGAAATGATTTTCATATCCCATTTTTTCCAACTCATATATTGGTTAACAAATACTTCTTAAATGGGTAATGGTTTAAAATTTTGTAAAAAAGGCCCTTACCATTTTAATATAACATGGGCTTTTTGATTTAAAATTTTAACATTTCTAGGAGTTAGGGTACCATGGAAAAATGGTTTGGACTTTACCCTCACATCCCAAGTGAAAACCTTGGGAGAAAGGAACCAAAGGTCCATTTTCTTGCCCATCTTTGGTTGGCTTTTTAGCCAACCAGCTAACAGACCCCCATTATTGGCCAAAAGTGGAAAATGATGACAAGAGAAATCTTGAACATTGACACTCGCCTTAGGGCCCAAAGATGCTGAGTATGAGATAGAGTTGACTTTAACCCTTACTTGGGAGCTATTATACATATTTCTTGCACCACTTCTTATGGAATAAACTCAGTCCAATAGGCCAGCCCAATCGCCCAAAGCTCAGTAGACCCAGCCAAACTCATCAGGCAACCTCATACATCACTAAAATCTAAGCTCAGATTGCGGAACCAAGCGAGCTCCCAGCAAGGCTTCCAGCGAGCTCTCAACGATATGCTCAACGAGCTCCCAGTAACTCTTCAAGTTCGTTGGCCTAATTGGTTAACTCACCGATCAAACTATTCTGCTTGCATAGCAGCAATATTGCTGAATAATCGGAGACAGGGACCCATCTACTTTATCTGATGCAAACCGGATCCCTGGTAATACGGAGCGCACTCTCGATTTTATGGAATTGATAAAGACATTTTGTCCCCATGATATCATTTTTCCACTTTGGAAAATTATGTAATTGTGAATATCTCTCACTATAAATAGGGGTAAAAAAGGCCATTGTAAAAGGGAGAACAAGAAAAATACTATATTGTTACTCTGTCGGAATGCCCATAGAACAGTTGTGGAGTATGCATCGTTCTGACCGAATCATGTAAAATTCCCCTATCTTTCCTTCCACTTTGTTCCTCATCTTTGCATTTGGGCTTGATTATTCTCTGCGGGCCTATGAATCACGATCGGCTAATTTTGAACGTTGACATTTTGGAGCTAGAGGAAATGCCCTACTCTGATCGCTAGCCATGGCAAGAGGAGGGAATGTACGCAACTTTGATAAGGTGGCCGATTTACTAGAAAATCATCACGACCAACCGCTGAACGTCCCGTCGATCAGAGGACCCGTTGTTTCTACAGTGGGTGCCCCTATTCCACTGTCGATTGGAGTTACTGTCGGCATGCCACCACGGGCTCCTATTCCACCCATTGATTCGACTGTTGGGATGGAAACGATCCAGGCCTGGCAGTAATGCCAGGAGGCGTTGGAAAACACAGTTATGCAGTTCGCTGACGGGTCAGGGTCATGGCCCGAGCTCAGGTGCAGGTTGTCTAGAGACTACCAGAAATCCCCTCACCCCAGAGGATTCGCCATCTGTGGGAAGAGAGACCCCTACCAGGTGAGGAGGATATCAGAGATAATTATCTGCCTCCAAATCATCATTCTCCAGAACGGGAAAGAAGCAGGCGATCACAAGCCCAGTGATCAACGGACCAGGACTCTATCGTTGAGGAGTTGTGTTAAAGAGTCTAGCAATTGGAGGCGCAACAAGGGGTGTGTGGCCAGAATAATGGCTGTGGGGACATAACGCCAGTCACTAGAGAAGTTAAGCTCAAACCTTTCTCCCGTAGATTCAAAGTCCCGAGTATGCCGCAGTACAACGGGGACAGTGACCCCTGTGACCACCTGGACGCATTCAATGTCCAGATGGATTTGCAGAAAACTAGCTTGCTGGTCAAATATCGTGTCTTCCCAGCTACCTTAGGTGATATTCCCTGAGCTTGGTTCAGGGGCTTACCGCCTCGCAGCATCAACAGTTGGGAGGAGTGCTAACGGAGATTTCTCAATCAATACAGGGCACTGAGAAGGCAGCTCGCCCCTTCGTGTCACCTCACCACAGTGTTCCAAAGGACAAACGAGTCTTTGAAAGACTATATCGCCAGGTTCAGGCACTAGGTGAGCAATTTCGAAGATCCCTTCGATAAAAGCGTTCTGATTGCCATCTTTGCAGGCTTCCACAAAGATGGGAAGGTTTATGAGAGCATCTATAGGACCCCTATTAAAGACTTGGGGGAATTTTATGAATGAGCTGCCAAGGAGATTCGGTGGGAAGAGGCTTTTGGCTCAAAGAAGCCCATCGAACTGAAAGAAGAGGCTGGGGGCTCCAACCAGAATAAGAAAAGAAATAACAGAGGCAATGGAAGGGAAGCTCGGGGAGAACGCTCAAACAACCAGGTCTCTAAGCGAGCTCGCAAGGCGGAGAAGGAAGAGCGACCTCCGCTATCAGGTCGCTTGAACAGCTATTGTGCCCTGTGTGATCCCCAAGAGAGGATCTTCGCTATGGAGAGAAACAGGAAGGAGTTCGGGAAGCCCAACCCAATAAGGACTCCCAACAAATTTAGAAATAAGAAAAAATTCTGTGCATACCATAACGAGGAAAGCCATAACACTTCTGAATGCTGGGCTCTGATGGATGCCATTGAGGACCTCATCAGAACTATGTGGTGCGACTAACCAATCAGTCGACCCAACAACCAGCACAACAACTGCCTCCCTCCTATGATGAACGCTCGCCGGCAGTTCGAACAATCTACACAATTCATGGTGGACCTCATCTCGCTAGAACTTCACACAAGTCGCATGATAGGTACGTGTGTGAGACCAACCATGTTTTGTTGACAGGGTCAAATGAGCAGGTCGCACCCGCGAAGCGAGCTAGGGGATGGCAGAGAAGATCATTTTCTTGGAAGAAGAGGCTAGAGATGTCCATTGGCCACACAATGAAGGCTTCATTATACGGGACCAAATCGGCAATGCCGAAGTGCGAAGGATAATGGTGGACACAGGTATCTCGGTGAATGTAATGTACAGAGCTTGCTTTGATCAAATGGGGCTAGGGCCGGAGCAGTTGAGCTCATCCCCAGAGCCACTATATGGATTCACAGGTGATGTGGTGGTCCCTATTGGGTGAATTAGTCTCCCTTTTACTGTTGGAGATGCAGATCGCCAGGCCACCATGTTGGCGGAATTCCTAATTATAGATTGCCCTTCGGAGTACAACATCATGCTTTGGGAGGCCGGTAATGAACAACCTAGGTCTTGTCACCTCGATCAGGTCGCTGGCAGTTAAGTTCCTAACCCCCAATGGAGTATGGTACGTACGAGGTGAGCAACACCTCATAAGGTGCTGCTATGAAGATACCCTAAAAATTGGGGCTAAAGGAAAGAAAGTGAATTTCATTGCAAGAAACGACCCGCGACCTGCCAGCCAAAATGGTGTTAACTATGATCTAGACCCCCGTGAGATGGACTGTGACAGGACCACTACCTCGGTGGAAGAGCTCGAATACATTCCAGTCAATGAGATGGATGAGGAAAGATGCCTCAAGCTGGGGAGGAATCTGGCCCTCGAGGTAAAGTTCCAACTTACCAATTTTCTTAAAACTAACATCGATGTATTTGCATGGAATCACGAACATATGGTAGGAATAGCCCCAGAGGTTATGTCGCATAGGCTTAATGTAGATCCCAACTACAAGCCAGTGCGTCAGGAGATGAGGCTAATGACTCTTGAGAGCTATGCCGCTCTTAAAGAAGAAGTGGACAAGCTTTTGGAAAACGAGTTCATTAGAGAGGCCCACTACCTGGTCTGGGTAGCTAACTCAGTTTTGGTAAAGAAGAAAAATGAGAAGTGAAGGACCTGTGTTGACTTCACTGACCTGAACAAGGTTTGCCCTAAGGACAACTTTCCTCTCCCAAGAATCGATCAGCTCGTGGATGCAATAGTTGGTCACCAGCTCCTCAGCTTCATGGATGCTTATTCAGGCTACAATCAGATTCCCATGAACCCCAACGACGAAGAACACACCTCATTTATTATCGACCGAGGGCTTTATTGTTATAAGGTGATGCCCTTCGGGTTGAAGAATGCTGGTGCGACCTATCAAAGGTTGGTGAATATGATGTTTGAAGCACTGATCGACAAAACCATGGAAGTCTATGTTGATGACATGCTGGTAAAGTCAGAACAGGCAGCTGATCATGTTTCTGATTTGGGAGAGATGTTTAAGGTCTTCAGGAGCTATCAGATAAAGCTTAATTTGTTCAAGTGTTCCTTTGGGGTAGCCTCTGAAAGATTTATGGGATTTATGGTAAATAATAGAGGCATTGAGGCAAATCCGAAGAAAATAAGGGCCTTGCTAGATATAAGGTCGCCTGTACGTAAAAAGATATGCAAAGCCTCAACGGCTAGGTTGCGGCCCTAAGCCGATTTATTTCTAAGGCAACTGACAAATGTGCCCCATTCTTCGAGCTACTAAAAAAACATGAGATTTTCAGTGGACTGAAGAATGTGAGTCTGTCTTTCAGCAGCTAAAAGAGTATATGGAATGAGCTTTGCTCCTCGCCAAGCCCAAAGATGGAGAAAAGTTGATTTTATACTTGGGAGTGTCTTAGCATGCTCTCAGTGCAGCCCTCGTTCGAGGGGATGAATAAGTGTAACACCCTGTGTATTATGTCAGTAAGAGCCTGGTCGATGCGAAGATAAGGTACAGGCCAATGGAAAAGCTGGCCTATTGCCTAGTAATGGCATCAAGGAAGCTACGGCCTTATTTTCAGGCTTATCAGATTGAAGTCTTAACTAAGTACTCGCTGAGGTAGATCTTGTAGAAGCCAGACACTTCAGGTCACCTATTAAAGTGGACTATCGAGCTCGCTCAGTTTGATATAGAATACAAACTGAGGATAGCAATAAAGGGGCAAGCATTGACGGATTTCATTGCTGAGTTCACTGGGCTAGTTGAAGAGGAAGTCGAGCATTTGGAAGGACCGTCTTAGGAGCTATATGTGGATGGATCGTCAAGGGAACAACGGGCTGGAGCTGGGGTTATGTTGATAAGTCTCGAGGGCCATAGAATCCTTTGTGCTATGAGATTCGGTTTCCCAGCCACCAATAATGAAGCTGAGTATGAAGCACTGCTGGCAGGACTTCGCTTAGCAAAGGAGGTGTGAGCTGAGTCCCTGGTAATTTTCAGCGATTCTCAGTTGGTTGTTAATTAGACACGGGGAGAATATCAAGCCAGAGGCACAAAAATAGTGGCAACTTGCAAAAAGTACAAGAGTTTCTAGCTGCCTTTGATAAGTATGAGGTACGCTAGATTCCCCATTCTCAGAACTCTCACGCAGATGCACTGGCCCGCTTGGCGACTGCCCAAGATGCGAAATTTTTGGGGGCTATACCAGTAGAGTTCTTAGTTGCCCCGAGCACAGAACAACGAGCTGAAATGATGATAATTGAGACACCTTAAGGCTCGTGGATGAATCCCATACTGGACTATTTGCAAAATGGGAAACTGTTAGAGGATAAGCTAGAGGTGCGTGGGCTGCGAGTTCGAGCAGCTCGGTATTGTGTCTATGATGATAGACTATATAAGAGGGGGTTTTTAGCCCTGCTTCTGAGATATATTGGTGGCACCGACTGTCAAACCGTGTTGGAAGAAATTCACGCGGGCCATTGCGGTCATCATGCTGGAGCACTGTCGTTGGCACAAAAGGCACTTCGGTAGGGGTTTTATTGGCTTACCATAAATCAAAATGCCACAGAATTGGTCAAAAAATGTGACAAGTGCAAAAGATTTGCTAAATTCCCACAAGCTCCACCAGTCTACTTACAACAGATAAGTAGCCCATGCCCATTTGCTATTTGGGGTATGGATCTAATTGGGAAGCTTCCAATAGCCCGCGGAGGGTGTAAATACGCCATAGTGGCAGTTGACTACTTCATTAAGTAGGCAGAAGCCAAAGAGCTCGCGTAGGTCTCTAGTTCGAAGGTACAATATTTTATGTGTGATAATATTATTTGTAGGTTCGGAGTCCCACGACAAATAATCATGGACAATGGAACCCAATTTACCAGTGAGCAATTCATCCAATTCTAAGAATCGCTGGGGATCCAAAAGAGTTTCACAGCTGTTGACCACCCCAAAGCCAATGGACAGGTCGAGGCTGTCAACAAAATAATCAAACAGATCTTGAAAACTAAGCTCAAGGTTCAAAAGAGGGCTTGGGCAGATGAACTACAAACGGTGCTTTGGGCCTATCGAACAACAGCTCGAAGCAGCATATGGGAGACCCCATTCTCAATAGTGTATGGGTCCGAAGCTATGATCCCAACAGAAAATAAGGTGACCAGCCACTTGAGGGTCACCTTCAATCCAAATGATAACAATGAGCTGCTAGCAGCAAGCCTAAACCTACTTGAGGAAGCGAGAGATATAGCTCGCATGAGGGTTGTTGTCTATCAACAAAGGGTGGCGCGGTACTACAACAAAAAGGTCCAGATTTGACGCTACAATGTCGGAGACCTAGTATTGTGCCTGATACTCCCAGGAGCTCACATGGCGAGTGATGACACAATAGGTCCTAACTGGGAAGACCCTTTTATCATCATGGAAAATTTGGGCAACGGAGCATATCATCTAGCAAATATGAATGGAGCTATTCCCTCGCGACCTTGGAATATGGAGCTTGCAATTGCATTGCGAGTTAGGGGGCTTGTGTTATACATATTTCCTGCACCACTTCTTATGGGCTAGACTCAGTCTAATAGGCCGGCCCAATTGCCTAAAGCCCAATAGGCCTAGTCGAGCTCGTCAGGTAAGCTTATGTATCGCTGAAATTCGAGCTCAGATCGTGAAACCAAATGAGCTCCCAGCAAGGCTTCTAGAGAGCTCTTAGCGATATGCTCAACGAGCTCCCAGTAACGCTTCAAGCTCGTTAGCTCAATCGGTCAGCTCGCTGGCTCAATCGGTTAGCTCGCTAGTCAAACTATTCAGCTTGAATAGCAACAAGATTGCTGAATAACCAGAGGTAGGGACCCACCTACTTTATCTGATGCAAATCGGATCCTTGGTAATCAGAGCCCACTCCCGATATTATGGAATTGATAAGAATATTTTGTCCCCATGATATCATTTTTCCACTTTGGGAAATTATGTAATTGTGAATACCCCTCACTATAAATAGGGGTAAAAAATGCCATTGTTAAAGGGAGAACAAGAAAAATGCTATACTATTACTCTGCCGGAATGCCTAGAGAAAAGTTGTGGAGTAGGTATTGTTCTGACCAGACCATGTAAAATTCTCATGTCTTTCCTTTCACTTTATTCCTCCTCTTTGCATTTGAGTTTGATTATTCTCTGCGGGTCTTTGAATCACGGTCGGCTAATTTTGAACGTCGACAGGAGCGATTCAAGGAATTATTCAACATAAAGTACTTTTTGATTTGCTAGAAAGTGGAAAAAACTCAAGCATTCATGAACTTGTGATAGACGAATGACATGACGTTAACTCAATACAAAGTAGAAGTCACTCGACTTAGCAAATATATGCCTTTATACGAAAAGGATGAGACTAAGAAAGCTCACAAACCTAGAAGGACTATGATTGAAACTTAACTGGTGATAAGGATCTTGCATGTGCATTCCTGTGCTGAATAATTTTCAAGGCCATGTGTAATATCCCAAGAGCCCAAAGTCAAGTCCAAGAAGGGACTCTAGAGAAGTTAGTATATATATCAAGGATAGTAAAAAAGGAAACAACACTAACTAGATACCTTTGGGCTGAATGTGGATAAAGAACTCCCGAGTTAAGCGTGCTTGAGTTAGGGTAGCTCAAGGATGAGTGACCATTGAAAAGTTTGCGTAGCCCCATCATGGTAAGTTGATCCAGTCCTTCCTATCGCTCGATGCGAGATATTACGCCATGACTATAGAGACTAACTAAACCCTAATTGAGGTGATCAAGATAGGTTCGAAAGAATCAACAATTGGTAAATCAAAGAAAGAAAAGGCTTAAAGGTTGGAATCGAAAGAGTTCAAATCTAAGCATGACAAGCAATCTCCAAGGTGCTAGAAGCATAATGTTGGGAATGTTGAGAAGGAAAATTGGGTTGCTATACTTGTGACAACTGGGGGCATATCTCTAGAAATTTCCCTAAAAATAAGGAGTAAGGATGAGCAATATACACGACTTGGACAAGTGTTTGCTCTAAACGAGTTGGAGAGTGAGAATAATATAACCTAATCAAGGACCTAACATATGTTCCTAATTTTGAAGTTATGCGTTATTTTAATAAACCTTGTAATATTTTTCATGATACTAATAAAAGTCATTTTGTAGTTTTCGCAATTTAGACAAGTATAATGATGTGTCTAAAAATGATGGTTGTCTAGATGATCGAAGCAAATTAAATGAATTTCAAATATAAGAAAGAAGTTTAGATCTTTTTGACGATTGATTTAAAGTCTAGATATTAATTATTGAGAATTAAGCTGGATGATATACCCATGATAGCTACTAGGTCTCGATATAGGCACTATAAGTATCTAGTAATATTGTTCTGTTTAACTAAGGCACCAGGTGCACTTATGAACCTTATGAGTATGGGGTTCGGGCTCTATCTGGATAGGTTTGTTATCATTTAATTTCATAGATGGCATATTAGTGTATTCCACTAGTGAAAAGAGGCAGAATTTTATGTTAAATTCTAAAATGTGAGTTATAGCTCACAAAAGTGCATTTTGGGACATGTAACATTAACAAAAAGAGTGGCAAGATAGAAGTCATAAAGAATTAATGATAATCGAAGTTGTGATTGCGATTAAGAGTTTTCTAGGACTGGTTGGACTAGACATGGCCAAAATTGAACCGGACCGGCGGTTCGAACCGGAACCGGACCCGGAACCGGCCGAACCGGAACCGGACTGAACCGGCGAAATTCGGTCTGGTTCTGGTTCAAGGTTCCGGGGAACCGGAACCGCCGGTTCCGCGGAACCGGAACTGGAACTGCCGGTTCCGGTTCCGCGGAACCGGAACAACCCCCCCTCCCCCCGTGCAGCACCCCTCCCCCCCCCCCCCCAACGGTCCAAAATTGGACCGTTGGCAGCCAACGGTCCAATTCCAATTTTATTAATTTTTTTTTTAATTTTATAATTCCTATCTATATATACCCCTCCCTCCCCCACTCATTTTTCACACTTTCTCTCTCTCTCTCTCTCTCTCTCCCTCTCAAGTCTCAAGCTATTATTCTCTCAATTTTGTCTCTCATTTAATATTTCAATTTCAATTTCTTCAATCTTCTCATTTTGTTATTTATCAATTTATTCAATTATATTGTTAATTATTTATTACTTGTTACTATATTATTTTATCATTATTATATTTTTTTATTATCATACTTTTTTCAAAAAAATGGCAAGTGAAGGTAGAAATTTTGAAAATGTTGAAAATGTTGAGTTTGAAACTCAAAATTTTCAAACACAAGAGAGTGAAACTCAACAAAAGGGAGGTGAAAAAATTTCTACTTCTGATATTTTTAATATTCATTTCAAGAAAACACCAAAAGGAGATGGTAAATTTGATGTATCTTGTAATTATTGTAATCAGGTATACAAATTCAAGCAAGGAGGTGGATATGGTACTTTCGCCCGACATTTGCAAACAAAGCACCCGCTCAAGGTTGGATTGAGCCGCGATCAAACGCAAATATCCGGGTTTGCTACCTCTTCAAACTCTCCTCAATTATTTCATTATAATGAAGCTAATTGTAGGTCTGGTTTAGCTGAAATGGTAGCAATTGATCATTTATCTTTTAGTTTTGGTGAAAAATTAGGTTTTACTCGATTTTGTCAAAACTTTGTTAATCCTAGTTTTAAATCAATTCCTAGAAATACTTTGAAAAGGAATTTGTTAAAATTGTTTAAAAACTCAAAAATTGAATTGATAACATATTTTCAAAACAATAATATTAATGTTTCTATTTGTAGTGATATTTGGAGTGATCATTGGCAAACTCATTCATATATGGGTATTACTTGTCATTGGGTTGATGAAAATTATGTTTTACAAAAAAGAATTCTTGCGTATCGATGTTTTGATGAAAGTCATAATGCTGAAAATATTTGTAGATTAATTCAACAAATTTTACAAGAATATAGATTAGTTAATAGAATTTTTTCAATTTCTTTTGATAATGCATCGGCTAATACTGCTTCTATTAATGAATTGAAAAGAATTTGCCAACCAAATTTTGGTGGAAGATTTTTTCATGTTAGATGTGCATGCCATGTTTTAAATTTATGTGTTCAAGATGGTATTAAGTCACTTAATTCTTATTTAGATCCAATTAGAAATGTTATTTCTTATATTTGGGTACACCCTCGAACTGCAAAAGCATGGGCACATTTTTGCACCTCCAATGGTCAAACCCCAAAACGTTTTTCAAAAGATGTCCCTACTCGTTGGAACTCAACTTTTAAATTACTTAATCAATCTTTTGAATATAAAGATTTATTGTGTTCTTTTGCAGCAAATTATATTCCACAATATCCTATTTTTCCAACTATGTGGAATGTTTGTAATTCAATTTTGAATATTTTACGAATTTTTAATGATGCTACTCATACACTTAGTAGTGTTTATAAACCAACTTCACATCAATTTTTAATAGAAGCAATGAATGTGGCCGGTGTATTAATGGAAGGAATTAATGTTGAAGAAATTTGTCATGCTGTTTTAGAAATGAGAGAAAAATGGTTACGTTATTATCAATTTATTCCTGAAATTTTTCTTGTTACTATGGTATTTGATCCTAGGTGTAAATTTGATGGTTTAATTGAGTGTTTGTCTAACTATTATTCGTTGTTAGGATTAGAAAATAATGAAGAAATTGATGTGAATATTATAATTTCTAAGGTTAGAACTTTATGCAATCAATTATATGAAGCATATGTTATTGCTCCTAGTAGTGAAGAATCATTTCCATCCATGGCTTCGCATTCCTCTTCCTCCCAACCAATGAAATGGGGTCATAAATTTTTAGATCAAAGGAGGAAAAAACCTAGATCGAGCTCACATTCGGAGCTCGAAACTTATCTAACCACAGTTTTTGAGTTTGGTGATGATACAGGTTTAAATTTTGAAATTTTGGAGTGGTGGAAAAGGCACAAGGAGACATTTCCAACTCTTGCAATTATTGCAAGTCAACTTCTTGCAGTTCCAGCTTCAACTGTAGCCGTTGAACAAACATTCAGTAGTGGAGGCAACATTTTGGACGAAAGAAGATCAAGATTGGCTCCAGAATCATTGGAAGCTCAAGTTTGCCTCAATGATTGGGAAAAAGCTAACATGCGACGTCAAGAAGAACTTATCCATTCATCATCATCTGACGAATGGGTTAATGATGGTTCAACAACGGCGACTTCCGACTCCAATGAAGATGCGTAGGATCCAAGTCCATATTTTATTTTTTTTCACATTTGTAAAAATTAATTACTTGTATTACATTTTTGTTGTAATTATTTTTTAATGAAATTAAGTCTAATTCTATTTTTTATTTTTTATTTTTCACATTTGTAAAAATTAATTACTTGTATTACATACTTGTTTAGTTGTTTTAATTATTTTTAATGAAATTATTACTTATATTTCTTCAATTTTTAGTAGTGTTTTTTTATTAAAAATATGGTTGAGAATATTTATATTTACAATTACATTTAACAATTAAAAATCGAAACCAAACCGAACCGAACAACGGAACAAGGACCAAAATTGAATACAACAATATTTAAAAAAAAATTAAAAAAATTCGGTTTGAACCGGAACCGGAACCGTTGACCGAACCGGCTCAAACCGTTGACCGAACCGGTCCAAACCGTTGACCGAACCGGCATGAACCGGAACCGGAACCGAACCGTCCCAAACCGCCCTTGGGCGGTTCGGTTCAGGTTCAAAGATTTCTTGAACCGGAACCGGCGGTTCATGAACCGGAACCGGCGGTTCATGAACCGTGGCCATGTTTAGACTGGTTGGATAATATCGTTGAGGGATTCCCTATGATTGTTGCACCATTAACTCGAATGGAGCAATCAATGTGAAAAGAGTTTTTAGGAACTCAAGGATAGGTTGCCTTCTACACCTATTTGACTATGCTATAAGGCTCAAGAGGCTTCATAGTGTAAAGTAATGCCTCAATGGTGGAGCCAAAATATGTCATAACATAGAATGTGAGGGTGGTTGCCTACGAATCTTGACAATTGAAACGACATGAGTAGAATTATCCAACTCATAATCTAGAATTGGTAGCAATGATACGTGCTTTGAAACTAAGGCAACACTGTCTATGTTGTTATTATTAGAGTTATGCCCCACAAGCCAATTATATTTATATGTAATTGATCATACTTTACATTTTGATTCTTTAAGGAACAATCAATTATTATTGCAAGGCATTTATGTTTTTATTTGTCATTGATGGTTGTCATTATTTATTGTAATCCATTCTTGACAAAGTCCATAGATCAAATAGGCTCATGGAATATGGTCGTGCATTGAGATGACGATCATAAAATATATTCCTTACAAGCCTTGATTTTAAATGTTCCTAGTCATAGAGTTATTAGGATTGGACACTAATAACTCGGATAGACTAGCACATATGATGCATGCTCAATTAGGAGAATGTCTCATTTCATAGACATTGGTGTGGGGACACTAGTGCATATATGTGGGTGCATATTATAAGAATAAGTACACTGAACTGACCCGCTACAGAATTTCTAATGGTTATTTTAATGTCGAATTGGAATTTTTGTGTTGTAATAGTGTAGATTGATCCTTAGACTTGAGACATCATGGTAGTCTTATATTTGACTGGTTACGCTTTGGTTCTTTTTTGGATTCCAATGGAGTCATTAACAAATTATCACTGGGTGTAACCTTATCTCATATGAAGGCTTATGAATGTCGAAATAGGATTCATCACTTATTGATAAGATGAGAAGATGTCCTATGTATTTCGATGATTTCATGACTGAGGAAATCCTTGGCCAAGGTGAGGTGGAAATCAAAAGGTGTTTTGATTTCACCTATTAAGTCATAAATTTGGAATGGATACATAGTTATTGAATGATTAGGGTTTCGTCATAAAACCATACCCTAAATTCAATCGGGACATAGATTGATGAAAGGATTTTACTGCACGGTATTTGCAATTGAAAAGGTCCGTGTTTTTTCATTGTTGGCTAGGTATTCATGGCATGTTGCTAGACGTTAACCATGATATGTAGGGTTTTGGAATTAATTTGATTAATTCTAAAACTATTAATTAAAGAGTTTAATTAAGAAGCCCATAAGTTTAATTAAAGAGTTTAATTAATCTAATGAGTTGGGCCTTCATATAGCCCAATAGAGTTGTCCTACATCTAGCCCAATGGTGGACCTAAGAGGTCACACACTTAGGTCAAGCCCATTCCACAATTTAAAAGAGAGATTCAGCCCAATATGATTATGGGCCGGACCTAAATCGTTTAGGGGTTTTTCAAAGGCATAATTAGGGTTTTTTTACTCTATAAATAGGCCAATTAAGAAGCTGAAAAAAACAAGAGAAATTCGGATCTCTCAAAGGCGCCTAGGGTTACTAGCATTACTCGAGACGTTCGTGGAAACGGCCGATCGTGTGGATCGACTTGGAGAAGCTTGTGTTTGTGACTCTACGGATCAATCAAGGCAAAATCAAAGCTTCACGATTGCTCGGTTTCTAACAGTTATTTGATAGCAAAAGACTGAATGTATGTGTTCTTGTAGAGAAAGTTAAATATGTGACAACGATGATAGATAGAGCTTTTAAAGGGCTACAACTACATGATACAATATCACTTGAGGGCAAATGCTTTGAGTAGAAAGGACCTACTCCAATGGTAAGGTTGATGACTAAGAATGGTATTTTATTAAAGGTTTTAGTTTATTGACAATATGTATGAGTAGTTCTTGATAGGACCAAGGGTGAGCACCAAATTGAAACAAAATCCAAAACCCATATAGATCGAACATGATTTACTATTCGAATCGAATCGATCGAAGAAAACTTCGGTTCGGTCGGTTAATTGAACAAATCACAGTAAGAAAAATGAGTTTTAACGACGGGAAAATCAAATTTTAAAAGTTGATTTTCCATTGTTAAAATGTTGTAACTATGAGAATTTTCCTGTTGTTGTTCATCGTTATTGCCTTCGTGGATAAAAGCATTTAACGACGGGAATGATAAACTCATTGTTAATTGTGTTAGTGACTATATGATTCATGTCATTAAAAATAATTATCAATAATCGAATTATAACCCAATAACGATAATATTTCCCATTGTTAATAGTGTGAATAATTAATGACCGTATGATTTATGTCGTTAAAAATAAATTTTTAGCTACTAAAACACAAAATAATAATGACAATATTTCTTATCGTTGATAGTGTGAACAATTAGCGATTGTATGATTTTTGTTGTTAAAAAATGTTATTTAGCTATCAAAATATAAATCAATAACAATAGTATTTCTTGTCGTTAATAGTGTAAAAATAACGATTAGTCATCAATGACAATATCATATTTTGATGTAAACCACAAAACCTATATATTATTATCTATATCAAATTGGAATAAAACTCATAAAATTAAATCTGTCATTTAACTAATTTCAAAGTAATATATGTTCAACCAAAATAAAAAAACAATCTATATAAGTGTTAATTGTCAACAGACTACACCAAAAAAGATGTTTGACTAAAAGCAACTACGATATTGTTTAGTTAATAACAATTTAAAATATCAACAATTTTAAGTAAAAAGAAAGTACCAAATCAAATTTATTACATCATTCAACACAAAAACTAAGTTTTAGAAAATTCCAAACTAAGTTATATTACTTCCGTTAGTTTGGTTATTTTATCATAACTAATTGAACCAAATTAAACTAACGAAAAATTCTAAGGAAAATAATTGAATCGAACCATAATAAAAAACTAACAACACCGAACCGACAATTTCAGTTTGTTATCTCCGATTAGTTTGATTAATCTAAAATTTTGCTTACATCTTGGGGGAACAATTGCTTTATGTTGTTATTTGATGATTCAACTAAAGTTAATAAATCAAACCAACCATGCTTTTGCGAGAGGTCTAAGGTTTCACTTATGGATTAACAAGCATGGACAGGTAAGGAGTTTTCAAAAATAAGGGGCTAATAATAGTAAAATTTTTATTGTAGTATTATTAAAACTAATTTTCAAAAATCTAGGGGCCAAGGTCTAACATGAGTTTGTCCTCATGAATGAAAATAATTAAATTATAATGATCAACATATTATAAAATACAATATTTAAAAATTAACGATGCAATTTTACCCTAAAAATATCATATCACCTTAGCAACATGGATTTCTTACATTTTTCTTTTTATTTTTTCCATTTCTTTCCCGGGTCCCAAACAGGCCCTAAATCTCATCCTTTTCGGTGGATATCAAGCTTACGATCAAGATATATGTGTGTATATATATTATACACATAAATATAATATAGGGCACCGAGCAACGCCCTAGCTCTGACCACCTTCTCCTCCCGCCCTCTCTCTCTCTCTCTCTCGCGTCGCAGGTAAGCTTGCTCTTTTACTTTCATCTATCCCTGTATGATCGATTTTCAATTCGCTGTTCATTCATGAATCTAGGGTTTTGGGGCTCAAAGATAACAGATACGTTGTTTTCTCTCTAGCTTTTCTCGTTTATACTTGGGTTGATTTGTACGGATTTAAGGTTCGATTAAGTTTTCGTGGTTCAGCTCGTGGGTAGATCGATTTAGTCTGTAAGCTTTTCGAGGTTTCAGTTACGGAAAGGACAGCAAAAGTCTGATTTCTGCTACCTGCATTTACTGTATTTCCGTCTTCTGAATGGGCATTGCAAAATCTTTTCTTAAAATAAAGTATTTTTTATTATTTGTTTCTGTTGATTTAGGCATTTCTATGGTGCTCTTATGACGTTTCTATGTGAATTGCCATATACTGGCAATTGTATTTGCTTGTACTAAAGTCCTTTTTTCTTTGTTGGGTTCACTTCAGGTTGTTTGAGATGACCGAGCCATCCAAAGTCATTCATGTGCGAAATGTGGGTCATGAAATTTCTGAGGTACTTTCTTCCAATTTTGATTCTGTATGCAAATCTATAGCTAGATGATGTTTTAAGCTTTTATATTTCTCAATATTCGCCTTTTTATTCCTTTGCCTTCTGCTTTGGAATTGTATGCTTCCTGTATTGCTAACCCAAGGGGTTCTATGTCATTTATAACCACAGAATGAACTTTTTTATTTGCAATCCTGTTTTCCAAGAAGCTACAATCTTTTTAGTCTCCTATTAGGGGAAAAAGGAAAATGAGGGCAATATACATTCTCCGTGGTATTCAAGGACAGACTTGCTTCCTATCGTAAACACTTTTTGTTTTTTAAAAGATATGCCTAAAAATTAGAGCATCTACAGAAATTACAGTAAAGTCCATTTAACTCTTGTGGATGTCTGTGGTTGTTGGGAATGGGAGGTGAGTTGCAGGAATGACATATATTGGGATGTCAAGGAATTGAATGCTCTTGTTTAAACATGTTCAAGATTGTGCATCGGGAAGGAAATTTTACTTTTATTTGTAAAGTTATTAGCATGGGGAGATCATCAATTTTGGCATTCGGTGGGTCATCCTAGAATCTATGAGATATTTCTTTTTTTGCTTCGGTTTGGGGTGCCTAGCGATCAAAGAGGCTTTTGACTCCTCACTGCTTGTATTGTGACCTGGCTCATTTCATGATAAAGGAATATTGGAGATTTTGAGAGTGAGCATTCTATTCAGTCCCTCAAAGCTCTGCCCTTCTTTATTTACTTTTGAGTGGTGTTCTGGCTCTCTTCTCTTTCCCTTTTCTTGTTTTACTCATCTTTTTGATAGGTTGTTTTGTTTTGTAGGCCTGTATATCACTTTTTCTAGAGGGTTTGTCCTTCTGGTGGTGGTTGATGATATTTGCTTAAAATATATCCTTAAATAGATTGGGAGTGGGAGTGGGAGTGAAACTCTACCACCTGTTCTTAACGTTAGTGAGGTATCTTCTGAGAAAACTAAACGGGTGATTGGATCTAATTTTCTGTGTGGCTGATTTTTAGTTGGCCATTTTAACCCTAACAATTTGCTGTTAAAAAATGAGAGACTACAGGTTTCTTTATGTTTTTTGCAGTGTTCTAAAAGGCGCTAGGCGCTAGTCGGGCGCTAGACCAGGGCCTAGCGCCTAGGGCGCCTAGGCAGGGCCTAGGAAAACTACTGTTTTCAGCACATAAACCTGCATTATTTTGTAACATTTGTTGCTTCCTTGCATTATTTTGTGCTTTCATCTAATAGTAAATCACACACAAATTAAATTATATATTAACAATAATTTAACCCATGAAATGTACTTTTCTGGATTTTTTTCCCCACAAATTTCTCCCAAATTTTCTAATTGTTGCCCATTCAACATGTGCTTTTTGATCACTGCTTTGGTTTACTTTGGTGTTTGGTCTCTCTCTCTCTCTCTCTCTCTCCCCCCCCCCCCTAAATCTCTTGTCTCCTAGACGAGTTCCATTCTTCTCTGCTCCCTTTGTTCAATGACTACTACTACAAGAGGTAAAGAGCCCGCCTCCTCCTCTTCCGCTTCTCGGAGCAACGATAGTTATGGCGTGTTCTTGAGCTTTAGAGGCCAAGACACTTCGTCCACCATCTCTACACGACTCTTACAAATCGCAGCGGCTAGGTTGCGCGTGACCCAGGTAGGTAGGCACCTTCGTCCACCATCTCTACACGACTTTTACAAATCGCAGCGGCCAGGCCATGCGCGACCCAGGTAGGTAGGCGGCATGCCGCACCCAACCCAGGCGGCTAGGCGCCACTTGGGCCGCCTAGGCGCCGGATTAATCGGCCTGGTGCCTAGGTTGCTGGTTAGGGCTTAATCGCGGCAGCCAAGGGCCGCCTAGCGCCTGGGCGCCTTGGCCACGTTTTAGAACACTGGTTTTTTGTAAATGGATACTTTGGAATGCATGCTTAATTGGTTTCACATATTCATTCTAAATGGACATAGAAAGATTGCCAAAAGAGATAGAAGGTTGCTTCTCGTTTTGGCTGCTGATCTACTTATTAATTCTGTTACTGCAGGAAATTGTGTTTTGGCTTGTCTTGGGTCACAGCTACTGCTCTCTTTTCTATAAATTATGTTGGTGTGCATTTATTGTAGATTTTCTTTCACAGTGTGTGTATATATTCCCTGACACAAGTTACAATGTTTACTAGAATGACTTGCTTCAGCTATTCCAGCCATTTGGGGTAATCACCAAACTGGTCATGCTCCGTGCTAAAAATCAGGTCTTCTCTGTTTTTGACATATGGTAGACAGAGCTTTATGTGTTTGAAACTGAAACTGAACTCAATCTGAAAGGACCATATACATGCTATGGCTGCAGGCTCTCCTCCAAATGCAAGATATTCCTTCAGCTGTAAATGCATTGCAATTCTACACGAATGTTCAGCCAAGCATAAGGTATTGTGATAGATGAAACATTTATTTTTTTCTGTTTTGAGCTTCTTGACAATTCCTGTCTTCACTGGCAGTGTCTTTTATCTGGTAGTTTTCTAGTCAGCTAGCTTCCATATATATTGGTAAAATTCTCTATTGTGATGTGCAGGGGAAGGAATGTTTATGTTCAATTCTCATCGCATCAGGAACTAACAAACATGGACCAGAATCCTCAAGGCCGCGGGGATGAGGTTGGTAGTCTGTGTATTATGTGCTTCAGTGTGTTACAGGCAGTTGTTTCTATTTGTGACAAGGATGGTCAGGAAATGCAAAGCTTATGCTGGATTTTTATGGGCTTGCTGGCCAGATTTTTAACATGCACATATGCCTCTTCAATATTAATAAAACTTTAAGCTAAGCTTTAACTCTGCATGAGTAGGTTTGTATATTTACCTATATAGAGAGGAGGCAGTGTTATTTGCAGATTAGCTTTAAACCAGCATGGTTCTTTTGGTATTTCACCAAAATGCAAGTTTAATGCATGTTATCATGTGTCTCTATTTTCATTGTTCTTTTTGTTACATTTGTATATTTATATTAAACTCAGTGTGAAGGATCTCTTAGAATGATTATGTCTGTGAGAGAGAAAGAGAGAGAGAGACAGGATTGATGAATTTTTGGAGGGAGCTAAGTGGTGAAGAATAAGGCATACCTGGGCCAAGGGAGACTGGGAGAGAGGTTGGATAAGGCACAGAGAAAAGAGGGTAAGAAGTTAAATTGAAGGGAAAAGAGGGCAGGGCAGAGAAAAAACAAATGAGGAGTAGTTAGTGATGAAGGGCGATGCAGAGAGATGAAACAAGAAGGAATAGTGTTCCTGGTCCAAGCCACTTTCAACTTTTCTTCAATTTTAAACATGCTGTAGGCCTATAATGTGTTGAAGCCGTGATTCCTACATACATGTACATATACATATATATATATATAGAGAGAGAGAGAGAGAGAGAGAGAGAGAGAGAGAGAGAAATTGGAGACTTGTTTCCGTTGTAAACTTATCCTATAAGACATACTAGATTAGTACTATTTGAGATTGCTTTGTAGTATTTCTATATTCTGACAGAAACATAGTTGCCAAAGGAAAATATGACTGCAGGATCATTTGTTATCTCCTAGTATCTCCATGTTTAAAAAAAATTAGATCTCCAATGTGTTCTCCCTGAAGTCAGGTGCATATGCCTAAGTGGCTATTGGGCAGCTTCAAACATGAAATCCCAAGAAGTGTGGTTCCTATCTTTACCTGTTTCTAGGGTAAATGTCAATGTGATGTCAAACCTTTACTGGTTCCATGTGTACTAAATGTGATTTTTTAAGTATATCTTCTGGGGATTATAATTAAACAATTCAGCTAATTTGTCATGTGATGCCCATCAATCATGGTTCTTATCGAAATTCAACAAATGATAAATTTTTTGTTTTAAATCCTGGTAGTTGTTTTCCTCAAAATGTTATCATTTGGTTATGCACGAGTCCTAGATATGAAGTTTTGGAACAGTGGAAAGATCAACATACGAGCTGCTTTAGTAGGGTTAAATATTCATATTTTATGATAACTTATTGGCTTTTCACATGACTAACCATGAAAGATTATTGTCAATTGACCTCTAAATAAACTAGTTCCTGTTTTGTCCTTCAATTTATGATACTTTTATGTGTTCTTTTTCTTTTTATGCATCTATATTTTGTTTTGGTGGTTTGTGTTTCTGTGCGGGAGATTATTATTTGTTATATTAGTGGTTCTTTCTCCTTTTCTCTTTCTATTCTTCTCTATTCATTCTCTTCTCTCTATCTCTCTCCTGTCTCTATGTTGGTTTGCTGTTGGGCACACTCTGGATACACAGCCTAATCGAATTCTCTTAGTTACAATTCATCACATGCTATATCCTATAACCGTGGAAGTGCTGCATCAAGTGTTTTCTCCTCATGGATTTGTGGAGAAGATCGTCACATTTCAGAAGTCAGCTGGTCAGCTTCTTCAAGTTTTCTTTCTTTCTCTCTCTCTCCATCTTTTTTTTTTTTTTCTCAATTTCAACTCTTATTTTAACCCACGAGGATGTGAGATAGTTTGGCATTTTCCTTTTGTCTGCCATGTTCTTAATGCATGTTCTTAATTCATGTCTGACATGTGATTGTTATAATTTGTAATAATTTTGGATGAAGGTCCATAATTTTGCTAAATATTTCTGGAAATATTTCTTCATATATTTCCTAACTTTAAAAAAAAATAATGATTTTTTTTCATAAGCCGTGTATATTTTTTTCGGTTATTTCTTATCATGGATGCATGAATTATGTAGGTTTCCAAGCCCTTATACAGTATCAAACACGCCAAAGTGCTGTCTCAGCAAGAAACTCTCTTCAGGTTGCAGTAATTTACTTTTTCTTTTTTTTTTTTTGGATAAGTTCCACAGTTTATTATTTTGCAATTGTTTTGAAGTGGACAGATTGTTTTGTATCTGTTTTCTATTTGGCTTCTTAGCAAAAGTTTTTAACACACTCAAACTGTCTTCTAGGGACGAAATATTTATGATGGTTGCTGTCAGCTGGACATTCAGTTTTCAAAGTAAGCTCAAACCTTGTGTTTTTGCACTCTGTTGTGCTGAGTGATCCATGCTTTTGTGCTTTCTTATTTGCTTGTGTATTTATTCTTATTTTCCTTTTATGGTTGATATTTTGTTTATCATTATGATCAGCCTTGATGAGTTACAAGTGAACTACAATAATGAGCGATCAAGGTCAGTAGTAGCTGCATGATTTTTTTTTTATTTTTTATTTTTCTTCACTTTAGACTTGTGTATAATATTTTCTTAACATTACATTATTATGTAGCACCACTGATTTCACTTTACCATTTGTAGGGATTTCACAAACCCATCTCTACCTTCAGAACAGAAGGGAAGATCATCACAAGTATGCTATAATTTTTCCATTATTCTGTTAACCATGTTTTATTTAGTATTTCTTATCCATTCTGTACTCATATTAATTTGTATTTATTTCATGGTGGAGCAGCCTGGGTACGGAGATGCAGGCAGCATGTATGGAGCCAGAGCAGGTATTCAATTAGGAAGTTGCACAGTTACCTTTTCCATTTTATGAATATTTTTTTATTTTTAATCATATTCTGATGTCTATTTTTTCTTTTATGTGTTTCAGTTGGATTTCCACAGGTCTGTACTGCCATGATGTTATTGGTCCTTCTGATATGTCAGCGCTGGGAAATTCTGTCCATTTTACATCTTCCCAGGATTGTTTGCACACCTACTGCTTTTCGTCTTTGTTACAATCCTGCATCTGGAAAAGTTAGATCATGCAGCAAACACTGCATTGCATAATTTGTGACACCTATTTTATACTCAAAAACATTGCCACCAGTATTTAATTGGTTTGATAGTATTCATCAGTCATCACCAAGTTGCAGTCTGGGATTTGATGAAAATTAAGGGACCTGGCATTTTGGCTAGGAGATTTCTGGTTCATGAGTCTTGTTGGATGGCTGGAATGATTTGGATTTTCTTCATCTTTTCTGCTGCTTTGTCATCATATTTGTTGCAATCCATCACAATAACTTGGAACTATATTTAGCTTTTCTCTTCTTGTTCAATTTAGTGGCTTCAGTTTTATTTGGTTCTTGTTCTAGATGGGCAATGCTGCGGCCATTGCAGCAGCTTTTGGAGGGGGGTTGCCTCCTGGAATAAGTGGGACAAATGACAGGTGCACTGTTCTAGTGTCTAATCTAAATCCTGATGTAAGTTCCTTCTCTGCTTATGCTCATTTTTTTTTTTGAAGGGAAAGCATTTTTTTTTTAGCTTTCCTAGAAAGGGAAAGCTTATTACGTGATCTCATTGGTTTTGGTTTTTTTCCAGCTCCCCTTTTAACATATTGATTATTTATTTTTTCTTTTGTAATTTCCGTGTCAGAGAATTGACGAGGACAAACTTTTCAATCTATTCTCTATCTACGGAAACATTGTTAGAATCAAACTTCTCCGCAATAAAACAGATCATGCATTGGTTCAGATGGGTGATGGCTTTCAAGCCGAACTAGCAGTACACTTCTTGAAGGTTTGGTGACTAACATATATTTGTCATTTATGGTTTCCTAATTTTGTTGGGTTCTCACAATATGATCAATTTCTGGGATATATTTTGGTACTGGGCTGCATGATGCGGAAGTAGACAACTGAGTTTCTAGGTCAGGGCATTAAATGTCCTCTGCCATGTGATCCAACTTCTCTCTTTTATATTCTAGATAAATCATGAACATCATGCAAAGTCAAAACATTTTCTTTTGTCAACGGCCAGTTAAAAAGTTGGCATTGTGCTGAACCTTGACAAATTAGTACTCTCATGTACACTAAACATGGTGCTGTATTTAACCGTTCTATTGAACGTCATCCCCTTTTTTATTGTTGGTTGAAGTTAGAACACTTGAAACCATTGAGCCAAAAGTCACAAATAATGCTATCATCTGTGTATCGTTGATTTAGTAGTTGACAACTAGAAAAATGCAGCTGAATGTTTATCAAATGCATAAACAAGGTGCTGTAGAAATGTAAATAGCTGCAGAAGGGACTTTTATTGAGGGGAGTTGCGTCTGGATAAATGAACTTTGTTTGGCTTATATTATTATGGAACTTTCCTTATCAGTGGATCAGTTGGATCTTGAGTTGATCTAAATTCTTTCACAGGGAGCCATGTTGTTTGGGAAACGATTGGAGGTAAACTTCTCTAAGCATCCGAACATAACAACTGGTGCTGATACGCACGAGTACTCAAATTCAAATCTCAATCGCTTCAACCGCAATGCTGCAAAGAATTATCGTTACTGCTGCTCCCCAACCAAAATGATCCACCTATCCACCCTCCCCCAGGATGTCACTGAGGAGGAGATTGTGGCCCACCTTGAGGAACATGGCACCATTATCAACACCAAGCTCTTTGAGATGAATGGCAAGAAGCAGGCCCTTGTTCTGTTTGAAAACGAGGAGCAGGCCACAGAAGCCCTCGTTTGCAAACATGCCAGCTCCCTTGGGGGTTCAATGATTCGGATCTCTTTTTCGCAACTGCAGAACATCTAGAGACCCTCATAATGAGAGGTAATAAGGAGTGACAAGTGATGGAACAATGCAGGTGGTAATCCTTTTTACTAGTGTTATGTTTCTTGTAACTCTGGTGATACTGGCTTTGTCTTGGTTGGTGAGATTCTCTCTTTGGTTTTGTTGGTACTTCTACTCTTCTTCATATATATTAATGTGCATGTACTAGTTGGTCTGTCTGAAGTTGCCTCTAATGTCTGGGAATGGGGAGGTTGATCTGTTTAAATTTTTGCCAGTTCTGTATAGTTGGAGGGGGCATTTGGCATTTGAAAAAAAGAAAAAAAAAAAAAAAAAAACTCTTGAGAAATCCATCATCCATGGCTTGCCATTGTTGTTGATTTTTTTTTTTTTTGTCTTAGTCTTATCTTGTAGGGCTATAGCCCATAGACGAACCATTTGTGTTCTCTTCATAGTCCAAAAGGAATCTTAAAAGCTTGTTCAATCTATGAATTTGTGGACTGTTCACAGTCACTTCACCTCCCTTGCGCTTCTTCTTCTTCTTCTTCCTCTCTATCCTACCTCTCCCCTATTTCTGCCTTTACCGATGGAGCAGATGGCTTGTTGACTCTCTCTGTCATCAGGGCTAGTGCACACAAATATGTTTTGTTTAATATGTATGAAGTATGGCATTAGCTGAGTTGTCATGCCATGCAGGTTGGGTCCGCAATATTATTATGTGATGCAAAATGATTGTATTAATTATCTTCATTTATTGTTATTTTATGATTTTTTTTTTTTTCATATCAAATGGTATTGGGATGCTTCTTATCATTCTCACTTGAAGGGCTTTGCACAAAATTTTGTTAACACTATTTTTACATAAATTTGTATTGTCAATGTAATTTTTAAAAGTGAATTGATATTATAAATGTTGTGTGTGAACAAAATTAGGATAAGGTGTATGACAGGAAAGTCCATCTGTACTGCTCAGTGCCTGCTTGCTAGGAGCAGATGTTATGTTTTTGGTTTAGATGAGGCTGTGCGGTAATTGTAATTTTCGTGGGCATTTGTACTTAGTCCAAACTGTTGGCTTATACGTTTATTTCTAATTGAATCAATATTTATTTATAACTTAACATCCATATGAATGGTAAAAATTTAAATTTTATTTTTTTTCTGAAAATAAAATTTTGAATAGTAATAATTCTATTATAAATATTGACAATATAAGTGTCGTGAGTAATGAAATATTATTATAATAATATAATTTTACAATTGACTAATTAACTAATGATAAATAATATTCTAAAATTTCTAAGATAGTATGAAAGAAGTAAAATTTATACTCCATAAGTATTGACATTGTAGTTAATTCTGTAGCAGTAACATTATATCTTTTATTTATAACATGATTTTCATTTCAGAAAATGTGTACTTTTTTTTTTTTTCAAAAGTCAAAATTATATTATAAAAATGATGTGACGATATCATATTTTTTCTCTATTCAACTCATCCGTTAAGTTATCATTTCACAGTAAAATTTAATTGTTTCTATAGACATTCTATGAATGTAATAAACTTCCAAACTTAGTAACTAAATATACATTGTAGCTATCTCGAAATGTACATTATAACTATAAAAAACGAAGTAGTCGAGAGGAAACTTTCAAGACCATTAAAAACTCAATACCAATCCTCAGTGAATGATCATGCACACACATGCGCGCTTGCTTATACATCCAACTTGGGTTTCATTTTCTGTGCAATCAATCAGATGTGTATTGACTTAAACAAGAGGTCTGTCTTCGTTTTGTTGATGACGAAGTTAGTGAGGTTACTATGAAGGTGCTCACTTGTAAAGCTCTGATTAATATCCTTCATAAAATTAATGTTGATAAGAAACTTAATTATACGAGTGATTGTGATTGTGATTGTGATTGTTCTGTTTGGAGCTAACTTTGTTGCACAGAGATGCAATTCATTCCTTCTACAGGACACACACACACACACACACACATTGATGAAACCAACTCTATATAACTGCACCAGCCTGTTATGTTGAGTAAGGGGAAGGGTATTGAAGCGTGTTGGTTTCAGTACGTTGAGGAACAAGAAAGTAGGCAGAAAAATTGAGGTAAAAAACTCTAGTTTCATTCATCAAGAACAACTTATATGTATAGTCATAAAACACAAAACATGCTTTCTTAAAATCTACAAGCTAACCACCTAATTTTTCCTGATGTTTTGCTCCTCCACAAATTACACATCAATCTAGAATTGTCCAGCAAACATTCCATAATTTCAGCTGAACTTCATATAAAAAATAATGATTATATTTGAACAACAAAAGTTTCAACCTTCAACACTCCTCTTGGGACTTTTGCTGGAAACACCAAGTAATCTCCTTAATGTTTCAAACTTTGCCTTAGGCTAAGTCTTAGTTAGAATGTCAGCCAACTGATTTTCGGAGCTGCAGTAAATCAGCTTGACTTTTTTTTTTTTTTTCTTTTTCAACATCTCTCACAAAGTGATACTTGATTTTTATATGGTTTATTTTTCCATGGAAGACAGGGTTCTTAACAATTGCAATTGTTGATTGGTTGTCACATAGGATTTCTGTTGGACCTTCCTGCAGCTGGGAGAGGTCATACATGATCTTCCTCAACCAAATGGCTTGATTAACAACAACTAATGCAGCCACATATTTAGCTTCTGCAGCTGATTGAGCCACAATGTCTTGCTTCTTAGAATTCCAACTAAACACACTTGAACCAATTGTAAACAAATAGTTTGATGTGCTCCTTGTGTCATCTTTAGAACCAGCCCAATCATTGTCAGTGTAACCTATCAACCTTGAACCTTGACCCTTCTAGAATCAAACTCCTAGATCCTTGGACCCTTTGACATATCTCAGCCCTCTTTTAGCAACCTTATAATGTAGCTCATTTGGACTTACCATAAATCTTGAAAGAAGACTTGTGGAAAACATGAGATCAAGTCTTTTTGTCAAGTACAGACAACCAACTAGACTTCAAAAAACTTTTTCATTTGTTGTGTGAGCACCATCATCTTTCCTCAGTTTTTCATTCTTAGCTAAAGGTGTGCTAACACACTTGCTGTTCTCCATTTTGAACTTCTTCAAAATCTCCTATGTGTACTTTCTTTAGCAAATGAAAATTCCTTGATCTGTTTGTGAAGTCTCCATGCTAAGAAAATAAGACATCTCACCTAAATCAGTCATCTCAAACTCTATCTTCATTTTAGTCTTGAATTCCTTTATCATTTTGTCATTGCTTCTAGTTATTAGGAAGTCATCAGTATAAATTGACACTATCAAAACATCTCTTTCATTCAGTTTCACATAAAGAGTATGCTCGCGCTCTTGCTCATATCAAATCCTAAATTGCTCAAGTGCTCATCTATTCCATTATATTATGCTCTTGGTGCCTATTTTAGGCCATAAAGAGCCTTCTTGAATAAATAAACCTTTTCCTTTTGGCCTTCTACAATGAACCCTTCAGGCTACTCAACATAAATCTCGTCACTCAAATAACCTTTAAGAAATGTAGACTTCACATCAAGCTGGAATACTTTCCAGGATTGTTGTGTTGCAAGTGCCAAGAAAAGTTTGATGGTATCATACCTTACTATTGGAGTAAAGGTATATGAGAAATCTATTCCTTCTTGTTGTGATTGTGAATATCCCTTCACAACCAGCTTGGCCTTCAGCTTGTTTATAGAACCATTTGGATTCAATTTGGTTTTATAAACCCATTTTAAACCAATTACTTTCCTATCATCTAGTCTGTCAATTAGCCTCTAAGTTTCATTCTTATTGATCATGTACAACTCCTCTTGCATTGCCTCCACCCAACCATATAAGCTTGCTACTTTTTCATAAGTGACAAGTTCCATCAAGGAGGGTGCATTTCATCTCTCATATATCTCTGTTAAAGATCTTGTCCCTCTAATTGTAGTCTCAAAGTCTGATTCTGCTTCAGCTGCATCTTGGTAATGGGAAATATTCCCCTCAATTACACTTTCTTTGTTAAACTCAACCATTTCTCTGTTCCAATTCCAAGTGCTGGATTCATTAAACTTAACATCTCTTGCAATTACCACATTCTTTACTTGCAAATCAAATACTCTATATGCTTTGCTATTGCTACTATACCCTAAGAACACCTTTGTTACTGCTATTTGCTCTAGCTTGTCTCTTTTTACTTCTGGCACATAAATGTAGCATACATTCCCAAAAACCTTGAGATGTGCTACTGAAGGCTTGACTCCAATCCATGCTTCAAATGGAGTCTTTTCATGTTGGTAGCCTATTGAGATGATACATTGAAGTGTTTACTGCCTCAACCCATAAGCTTTTAGAAATATATTTCTCAAACAATAAACATCTGGCCATCTCCATGAAAGACCTATTCTTTCTTTCACTCACTCCATTTTGTTGTGAATAATAGGTGACTGTTAATTAATAATGAATTCCAGCCTCATTGAGATATTTCTTGAACTGCAAGAAGGTAAACTCAGTTCCATTGTCAGACCTCAACACCTTAATTTTTCTTCCACATTGGTTTTCAGCAAGTGCTTTGAACTTCTGAAATTCTCCAAACACTTCAGACTTTTGTTTGAGAAAGAATAACCAGCACATTCTGGTGTTGTCATCAATAAACAATAGGAAATATCTGTTACCATTGAGAAAAGGTATTTTCATGGGTCCACATACATCAATATGAATCAATTCCAGGTTGTTAGATGCCCTTAAAGCCTGATTTTTAGGAAATGGCAACCTTTGTTGCTTTCCAAACTGACATACACTGCATACCGAAGTTAAAATGCCCTAACCTCTTATGCTAAAGAGATGACTCATCAACTAAACGACCTAGAGCATTTGTATTAGTTTACCTTAAATTTACTGGAAAACATTTGTTCTTCAAATTGTAAAGTCTAATGCTTTTCTTGCATTTGAGGTGCACTAAGAAGATTTGGACTAATGTTAGGCACATATAGGATATTTAAGATCAGTTTAGTACCTTTCGATGTATGGAGAACAAGTGTGCCCTTACTTTAACTTCCACAAATTCTCCATTTCTTACTTTTACTCTAGAAAATAAGTCTTTATTCAAGTCAACAAAGATGCTCTCATCAGGTGTCTTATGATTTGAGCATCTTGAATCAATAAGCCATGCTCCATGGTTGTTGTTAGTTGCATAATAGCTTGCAACAAACAAGTCCTCATCTTGTTGTTGTTGCAGACTCTTTTAGAGAATTGAGCCTGTTGTGCCTGCTGCTCTTCCTTATTCTTTCATACTTTTTTTTACATGTCCATACTGCTTGGAGGATCTGCATTGGACTCTAGGTTTAAACCAGCACCAGTTTGGTGAATGTCCCTTCTTGCTGAAATAGGGACATGGCTTGTTCCTTCATTTCTTGCCTCATCCTTTACCCCTTTTGAGTTTCTTTCTTTCCCTTTTCATTTATTCCACCATTCTGCTTCTTTCCTTCACTGGTGATGGAGCTTTACCCTTCTGCTGAGCCAAGAAAACTCTTTCCGCAGCTTTTTCTTGCTTAATCGATCTCCTATGCTCTTATGCATGCAAGGCATTCACCAATTCTAGCAGGGTGATTTGATTAAGGTCTCTTAAATCTTCAAGATATGAGATATTTTCCTCAACCCTTTCAGGTATTTCACCAACACTTTCTCCATAACTCTCTTATTTGATGGTTCTTCCCCCAACAATCTGATATTGTTCATCACCCTTAAGAGTCCATTAGCATATTCTTTAATTGTCTCAGAATCTTTCATTCTGAGTAGTTTAAATTCTCTTATAAGATTCAAGACTTGCATCTGTCTTGTCTTTTTACTATCTTGGAACTCCTTCGTTAGTCTGTCCTAGGCTTCTTTAGGTGTCTCGCATGCTATATCTTGTCAAAATAGCTTCGACACAGCTGCTTGCAAACATGCTAAAGCCTTGAATTTCTTGGCTGACTCTTTTGAATGATGCTTTAATTATGCTATGGTAGGGTTGGCTCTAAGTGGGTGAGGATCTCTATCTATCTTAACTACATCCCAAAGGTTGAGACCCCTCAAGTAAGTCTTCATCTTTATAGCCCAAACAACATAGTTTTCTCCTAAAAATATAGGAACAAAAGGTCATGAAAAATTTCTTGATGTCATGACTAAACTCTCTCAAGTTTCCAGGTTTTAGCAGTGAGGGTGATGAAGGAGGAAATAAGGGGAAAGGAATAATTTAGAGTTATGCTAAATTTGGTTTCACAACGTTGGGATTTAAGAGAAATAGATAACTTCTATTCTCAATATCTATTATCAAATAAACACCAAAAGTCCTGTCTGCCTTTACTCTCAAAGTATTTATAGGCTAACATAATTCACTAAGATAAATAAATTTATAACACTAAAAAATAGAAACTTCAACTTCCAAAATGTAATCCCCATGTCATAAGGTGTCACTTTGAAGATCCATAACTTTTTGAATTGGAATCTAATAGTGAATAATAACTTGTTGGAAAGATAAACGAGTCTAGTTTCCAATGCCACTAACCAAGCATGAACTGGAGTTTTCTAGAGAAAGTTATGATAAAAACACTAGACACTGCCTAGTTCAGCAAATCTGCCATCTTGAAGCACTACATCATCCTCCCTAGGTGGGAAAGAACTCGTCCCTAAGTTTAGATCATTCTCTCCATAGTAAAGGGTCAAATCACGAATATTGAATATAGGATGAGTGTATGTGTGCTAGGAGCTCAACTTTGTATGCATTTTCATTTATCTTTTTCAGAATCCGATAAGAACCAATCTTCTTCTCTTTGAGCTTGTTGCATGTATCAATAGAGAACCTTTCATTTTTTAAATAAACCCAAACAAGATCATTTTCATTGCAAAGTTGGATTCTTCAATGGGCGTCTGCAGCTTCTTTGTATGACTTATTACTTCCTTGAAGCTTCTTCTCTACTTCTTCTTGAATCCTTTCCACGGTTACTGTAAAATATTCAGCCGCCTTGTTAGATGTTGGTATTTTAGCAAGATCAAGATAATGATGAGGATTGCACCCATACACAATTTCAAATGGACTTTTTCCTCTTTGTGTTTTTGGCAATCCAACAACAAAATCCATGCTAACGTCCTCCCAAGGAGCATCTAGAATGGGTAATGGGGTATAAGCACCGTAATTTTGACTTTGGCCCTTGCAAGTTTGACATACACGGCACTTTCTTACAAACTTTGCAACATCACGATAAAAAGTAGGCCAAAAATATTTTTCCTGAATTAGCAACAAAGTTTTATCTCTCACAAAATGTCCACCAAGTCCCCTGCAATGAAGTTCTTTGATGATATACTCTCTAAGAGAACATTTAGGAATGCACAAACGTGTTCCCTTAAGAAGAAAATCATCAAGTAATAAATAGTCTTCATACCTTCTTGTTTTGCATTTTTGATAAATCTCCTTGAACTTAGAATCATCCGTGTACATTTCTTGAATGGCATCAAAACCTTCCAACTGAACAATCATGGAATTCAACAATGTAACTCTTCGACTAAGTGCATCAGCTACTTTGTTAAGTCTTCCACTCTTATGCCTCAACATAAAAGTGTATTCTTGTAGGAATGATACCCAACCAACATGTCTTCTATTTAAGTTGGCTTGAGAATTAATATGTTTGAGAGCTTCATGATCCGAGTTAAGGATGAATTCTCTTTGAACGAGATATGGCCACCAATGACGAAGAGCTTGAGCAATGGCATAGAGCTTGATATCATAAGTAGAATACTTATTTCTTGTCTCATTTAGCTTTTCACTAAAGAAGGCAATTGGATGTCCTTCTTGGCTGAGTACTCCTCCAATTCCCACATAAGATGTATCGTAGTCAACTTCAAAGATTTTCTCAAAATTTAGAAGTGCAAGAACGGGTGCATTGGATAGCATTTCCTTGATTAAGTTGAAACTTTTCTTTGCCTCTAGAGTCCACATAAATTCTCCTTTCTTCAGGCAATCTGTCAAAGGTGTTGCAATGATGCCGAAGTTTCTAATGAATCGGCGATAAAATGACACCAATCCATGGTAACTACGTGCTTCATGTAGATTCTTAGGAGTAGGACATTCTCGAACAACTTTAATCTTATCTTCATCCATCATAACACTTGAAGGGGCCAAGACAAAACCTAGAAAAACTAGGTGACTATAAAAGAGCACTTTTTGAGGTTTACATAGAGTTTCTCTTTTCTAAAAGTCATTAAAACTATCTTCAAGTGCTCAATATGATCTAATGGATTTTGGCTATAAACAAGAATGCCATCAAAATAACCAACAATTTTTCCAATGAAAGAGTGAAGCGCTTAATTCATTACCCTCATGAAGGTGCTTGGAGCATTGGAAAGGCCAAATGGCTTAACAAGCCATTCGTACAAGCCTTTTTGTGTTTTGAATGCTATTTTCCATTCATCTCCCGGCTTAATTCTGATTTGATGATAGCCACTTCAAAGATCAATTTTAGAGAACACTTGTGCACTAGCCAACACGTCAAACGTATCATCAATTCTTGGTATGGGAAACCTGTATTTGATAGTAATAAGATTGAGTGCTCGGCTATCAACGCACATTCGCTAAGAACCATCTTTCTTTGGAGTTAGGAAAGTGGGGATAACACAAGGACTTAAGCTTTCCTTGATGTACTCTTTGTTTAACAAGTCTAGCCCTTGACGATTAAGCTCTTCATGTTCAATTGGACTCATCCGATAATGTGATTTGTTGGGTAGGGAAGCTTCTGGAATTAAATCAATTTGGTGGTGAATTTCCCTTAAAGGAGGAAGACCATTAGGTAACTCTTCGGGAGTGACATCACTGAATTCTTTTAGAAGAGTTTTGATAGCTTTAGGCACTTCCATAGGCTGTATTTCTTCCTTAGCCACCAAAACATAGATTATTCCATCATTTTGAGCTTCCTTTTCAAGCTGTGACAAAGCAAGAAATGCGTTTCTCTCCTTTTTTTTATAGAAGATTTGGGATTACAAATATCTTTTCTTAGCAAAAGAATAACTTCAGTTTTTCCCACAACAAATGTATACGTATTTTTTCTACCATCATGAATGGCACACTTATCATATTGCCAAGGCCTACCCAATAGTATGTGTCTGATATCCATTGGAGTTACATCTCACCAAACTTCATCACGACAATTTTTACCCATAGAAAAAGAAACAAGGCATTTCTTATCAATCTTTACATCATTGTCCCTCTTTATCCACGAGACAGAGTATGGTCGAGGGTGTGGAACCACTATGAGCTTGAGCTTGTCTACCATCTCTTGAGAAACAAAGTTCTCAAAGCTGCCTCTATCAATGACTAGTGAACATATCTTACCATGTGACTCACATCTTGTTCGAAAGATGTTGTGTCGCAACCAATTTTGATTGGGTCTTATTTAGAGGCTGCACGTACTCTTTGAATCACCAAGCATTTTCCCTCTTCAGGTTCAATCTCCTCATGTTCATGATTGCCATCATCATCATACTTTGGACCAACATCTTCAAATTGTTGCTCTTCATCTTCTTCATTCACAAATCCTACACGAGCATCACTTCTATGCTTTGGACACTCATTCATGTAATGACTTGATTGGCCACACTTAAAACAAGTGTGAGATTGGGGCTTGAATTGTTCCAATCTTTACCACTTGCTTTCTTAGGAACACTTTTGTTGGAAGATTCAACTTTTGATGAATAGAAATTTTGAATATTAGCAATTTTCTTTGCTTCGCGCTGGATCACTTTTGATTCAATCTTAAAGGCTAATTGATAAGCATCACTCAGCCTCCATAACTGTTGTAACACCCCACTTTCTCAGGCGTGTTATAAATTGGGACAATTCTGGGATAATATATTTTTTTTTCTTAAAGCTAATGCTAAACCACATCATTTCTCATATACATCCCAAAATTTCCATACATTTATCTCGAAAGAGAATCATTATAACATCAAATGCGAAAGTTAGAATCGAACCTAACATCTTAACATTAATCATAAATCAATTCTTACATCCTCATTAACCATAAATAAGGTTATACATCATCATTCCTCAAAATGGTCAGAATTCGAAGTAACAAAACATAAATACATGGGCTACATAACATACATTCAATTCATCATGCACTTTGCTAAGTGCCATTTCATGCCTCATTCATCCTCGTTTATGCTACAATCTCTATCTGGAACGTTTGAATATTCTAGGAGTCAAACTCAAATTAGATGATGAATCATATAAGTAAGGGTACATCATTTAATGCATGTGTATAAATGCAATGCACATATCATCATTACTCTTATATTTGGGTCGATCGCACCTTACTATTGACCACCATTTTTATAATCTCTCTACCAGACCAAGGTGTATAGGTGCACCCTTGGCAAAGCAACAACGCCAGTCCCTAATCCCAAACCCATGCAATGTATGACCGTAATATCATCGTGAATGTATGCACATTTCATCATAGCATGTAAACGCAATCTACATGACATATTCACATCAAGATATGACAACATAATAAAATTATTTATATAAATCGGGTTTTGGATAGAACCACTTACCTCGAACGCATCTCATAATATCTTGATTCTCATGCCAGGCTTCTAGCATACTCAATTTGGATCCTCAACATACCTTGACCATCATATTTATTCAAGGATATCAATATTCTATTTTTCCTAAATTTCTCATCATTTCCCTCCATTTCTTTCTATTTTTCCTTAATAAATCCAAACTAAATATTTCTCAATGATTTTCTCAAATATTTCTCTATAACAATTCATAAAATATTTTTCTAAAAGTTTTAAAACTCACATAGGCTTAACTTTTAAAGCCTCATTGATACGTGTGCCTTGACATTGAAATGCATGCAAATCCTTGATTCTCGTGCATCGCCTCGATTCTCGTGCACGGCCTCAAATTTCGTGTTCGACCTCGAAATGCATGCCCGAACTATGTTTCTCACCAAAATCTCCGAAATATTAATAAATCTCTATTTCCGTTTTTTTAGGATTTTCTAGCATTTTTCAAGATTTTTTCTATTTTCTTTCCTTCTCTTCTTCTGCTTTTTCTTCGTGCGAACTGTTGCCATAGCCACACGCCCAGCCATTGCCCCGCCTTCCTTTATTCGCACCCGCCGCGGCCTCGCCAGTCGCCACCGCGCTGCTGCTCCTGCCGCCATCACAACCCTTCCCCTGCTCGCTGTCTGTTTCAATGGTTGCCGCACAATAGCTTTGTTGCGGCTGCCATGGCCGTTTTCGGCCATTCCAGGCCTCTTCCGGTTGTGATCTACCGTCGCTGCTCTCGCGACTACTCCCATGGCTGCCATCACACTCGCTTGTTGCTGCCCTGCTCTAGCTCGAGCTTATGACAATGGCCGCTTGGAGCTTGTGGCTGTAACGGGCACCAGCCCAATCGCCGACTGCTCCAAGCCCTCTCTCTCTCTCTCGCAATCTCTCGACCAAGCTCTGGGCCATTGTGATAGCAACTTGAAACTGCTACAACCATGGTCGAATTTGACTATCTTTTTCTCTACGACTCTCCATTGATTCCATTTCTTCTTTATTTATAGCCAATGCACCGAATTAAATTTCCTTGGCCACCACTCCCTCTCCCGACATTTCTTCCAATCTCACATCCCAATGCCCTTAATTGGTGCCAATTTGTCTCTCAAGTGCTGCAACTTCCCCCGTGCTCCATGCGCATACCTCTATATACATTTTATATATATACATAACATTATATATAATAATAAGAAAATTATACATTTAAACCCAAATTTTATCTCTAATTTGCTTGACTATTTCTTTAATTACAATTACATCCTCAAATATCAAATTGATTTCATTACGATACTGAAAATCTAAAATTAATAATTCTAAGCTTACTCGATAAAGATAAAGACAATTTTGTCCATGCGCCCTCATCAGACATTTGTTTCATCCTGAAATCACTTTAGGGTTGATCCTTACGAAAAATTGGAGCTCTCTTAGGGTTCTATTGATTTCCCAGAAGTCCTCTACAATCATTCGATTTTTCAGCTTGAATCGAAGCTGTATTTTAGCTGTACCAAAAATCTTCTCAATTTTAATTTCTTTAAATACCATAAATCTTATCTTGGAACGCTTATCGCGACTATATCATTTTTCATAGACATTTATACTCCAGGACATTCCCTACAGTCGATTCAACACTTATAACTATAAGAAATTATACTTAAATTCTTAATCTTTTGATAATTTCACCTATAGTCTACGTTAAAATTACTCTTGAGCCTTTTAAAAAATTTGGAATATTACAAGTGTTGTATCTCTACCTCATCTCGAATGGGTAGTTTCAACCCATTGACATATCTTGCAACAAGCTGGTCTTCTGATTCTTGGATATTGCTCCTATCCATCAACTTGTAGAAATCTTTTATATAGTTAATCACACTTCGGTTGCCTTGCTGTAAAGTATTGAATTGCATAAAAATACTTTGAGCATAATTTAAAGGAAGGAAATTCTCACATAACCTTGCCTTCATCTTTTCCCAAGAAGCAATCTTAGGCTTTCTTTTTTGCAATCTCATTTCCTGAATTTTATCCCAGCACGCAGAAGTATAACCACGAAGTCTTGTTGAAACAAGCTTTACTTTTTGATCTTCATGGATGTTTTTGTACTCAAAATAATTTTTCCACAATACTAAGCTAATCTAGAAACTCCTCTAGCTTAGATGACCATGAAACTCTGGCATATCAATCTTAATGGTTTTCGATGATTGTGCAAACTTCTCAAAGAAATTCTTAGCTTGCTTATTGGTGAAAGGATTCACATACTCTGAGTCGTCACTGGAATAACCATAGCTGTACCCTTGTTCATTCTTAGTTTCCTGATGCTCAAGACGTAAGGTTAATTCCTCAACTTGTCTCCAAAGCGCTTGAATTTCAGCAACTATTTCATTCCCCTAAATTTACCATGTTACCTCTTCCACGTGCACCTCTTCCTATTCTTGCTACCATGTGAAAAAAAATGAAACAAAGGCCAGGAGCATAATTCAGGCTCTGATACCAAATGATGAAAGGAATAATCTAGAGTTACGCTAAATTTGGATCCACAACGTTGGGATTTAAGAGAAATAGATAACTTCTATTCCTAATATCTATTATCAAATAAACACCAAAAGTCTTATCTGCCTTTACTCTCAAAGTATTTATAGGCTAGCATAATTCACTAAGATAAATAAATTCAGAACACTTAAAACTAGAAACTTCAACGTGCAAAATGTAATTCCCATGTCACAAGGCGTCAATTTGAAGCTCTATATCTCTCGATTGACTTGGAATCTGATAGTGAATAATAATTTGTTGAAAAGATAAATGAGTCTAGTTTCCAATGCCACCAACCAAGCATGAACTCGAGTTTTCTAGAGAAAGTTATGATAAAAACACTGGGCATTGCCTAGTTCAGCGAATCTGCCATCTTGAAGCACTACAACAGAGGATAAGCTTGTTGGTTTCTATTTCTCTCTTTCTCACAATCCATCTTAAGAATTTGACAGTTTTGATACCATTTGCTAGTTTGAGTACATTGAGGAAGAAGAAAGTAGGCAGAAAAATGAGGCAAAAAACTCTAATTTCATTCATCAAGAACAACTATATATATAGTCATAAAGCACAAAACATGTTTCCTTAAAATCTACAACCAAACCACATAATTTTTCCTGATTTTTTGTGTTAGGATGGGTTTCCTCCTTTGTGGAGATGGCCCATTAATTTTTACTTAATCATTAACTAAGTAAAGTAAAGCCCATATGAGTTAAGCTTATATGGAAGAGTATTTTTGTCCAAAAAATATCAATTATGAAAGGGTTTTAAACCCTTCTAATGTGTCTCACGTACTCAAAGAAAAAGGTGAAGAAGAAAATGTAGAAATTGGAAAAAGAGGTGCAGTCTAGTTTTGATCAAGTGACTGTTTGGGGTTCGATCTGTGGTTTGATTTGGCTGAAATTTGGTCAATGTATTCAAAATGCATGGGTTTACAATCTAAGTAGTGGAGATTAGCTTTGGAGCTCTTTGTTAACAGGTTTCTGTATTAGTTGTCTAGTTTTTTTTACTCGATGAGATCTCTTATATTTCTTATTGTAGTTATTTGGTTTTATGAGTAGTTATTCTTGAAGAAATATTGTTATGTGCCTCTAGTTATTGACAACTAGAGAAGACTTTCGTGCATTCTCATTATTTGTTTGATAGTGGAAGTTTTGGGTGGACTTCGATCATTGAAGGGATTTTTCACATAAAATTTTGATGTTCTTGTGATTGAGTAATTGCTACACTTATTTCATATTACTCTATATCGACTTAATCTAACCCCTACTAGGTTCACAAAAGAAGGGACATAACAAAATATTTGGGCATCCTTATTAAGTTGTTGATTTGAAGTGTTTTTCTCCCAACAAGTGGTTTTAGAGCTTGGTTACTTGGATTGGTTGTCTTGTGACTTGAATAATGGATGTTAATACAAGTAGAATGATTAACTTGAATGGTTCTAATTATACCATATGGAAAGGAAAAATGGAGATCTTTTTTATGTGAAAGCTTACAATGCTCCTTTATTTAGATTTGACAAACCTGCATATAAAATTGATGAAGATTGGACTTTGCTTCATAGGCAGGTGTGTGGGTATATAAGACAATGGGTTGATGATAATGTGCTAAACCATATTAGTGAGGAGACACATGCACGAATTTTATGAAATAAGCTTGAGTAATTGTAAGTAAGGAAAACTAGCAATAACAAGTTCTTTTTAATAAAACGAATGATTTCTTTGAGATATAGGGATGAGATTCCTATGACAGATCACTTGAACACTTTTCAGGGAATTATGAATCAACAGTTGCAATGGGAATCAAATTTGATGAAGAAGTACATGGATTGTTGCTTATTGGTACATTACCGGATTCATGGGAGACATTCATAACATATTTGTCGAACTTAGCTACAAATGGTGTAATTTCAATAGATTTGACCAAAAACAATGTTTTGAATGAAGAGGCAAGAAGAAGAACACAACTCTTCACTTCATAGTTAAATCACTACAAGAAAAGTCAATTTTAGTGACGGAAAAATTTATCACTAAAAATACAAAACTCATCACTAAATTTTTAGTGATGGGTAAAAATCCATTGCAAAAAATGGCATCATTGAATTTTAGTGATGAGGTTGGACAATCCCATCACAGATTTGTGACGGGCAAGCTATCCCATCATAGATCTGTGATGGGTCACTGCGACGGGAAAAATTGCCCGTCACAAGTTTGCGACAGGCACACTGCTTGTCATAGATCTGCGGTGGGCAATCTATGACAGGCACCCGTCGCAAATATTTTAAATAATAAATAAAATATTAAAATTAATGTAAATATTTTAAATAAATAATATTATTTATTAAAATATTTTTTGAAATTAAAATATTTTTTTAATTTTAAAATTCATAAAATTAAAATTAAAAATTAAAAATGTTTATTAAATTTATAAAATTAAAATTAATATTAAAATTTAAAAAATAAAATAAAATATAAAACAAATTTAAAATAACAAGAAACTTTTTTTAAAAAGCAAATTTAAATAAAATATTAAAAAATAACATTAGAAAGAAAATATTAATATTATCAATGATTACATTAAAAATAACACAAAATTAACATTAAAAAGAAAATTAATATTAATAATTAATAAAATTTTCATTTGAAAATTTAATATTGTCAATGTTTACAATATTCAATTACAATCAATCGTCATTATTATTCTCATTTACATATTCCTCATCGTCACTTTCGTCTTGATCGGCTGCCAGGTTAGATCCATCCAGAACAGTTGACGGTCTAGCATCTGCAGTAGATTATTTTTGTCAATCATTGTACTATTATATTCATTTCTAATTGCCACCCCATCATTTGTTCTTGCCATGGTCGTAGTTGCTAATTCTCAGCCCGGGATTGAAGCAACTTTTCGTTTAATTGGGTGACTTTGAGTCTCATTTGTTCAAACTCTTGTGACATATTTGAACATGATTGGTTGGAACAGTTGGCAGATGTAGTTGGATATAGTAGATTAGCTTGGGAGCTTAGGTCATATATTTGACCATTTTTATTCCAACCACTGACAGCTTGATAGAAGAGGTCGTGTTCATTAATTGTACGTGACGATGACTCTCTGGTACTTTCGGATGATGAAAATGCCTTTGTTCTCAATTTGTCATATTTTTCCTATAAAATTAAAACATTCGTGTAAATTAAGAAAATAATTTAAAATAAAAATTTTAATTTAATATATAAATTAACTTACAACGACGCCCCTAGATCTATCATTGACCTAGACTTCTTGTCCTTGAGCATCTTTCCTCGTGTGGGTTCGCCTGAAGAATTCAAACTCATTGTGCTTGCGATTCAATTCAGTTGCCTACATAAAAAATTAATATATAATATAGTAAAATTGATGAAACTAAACTTATTATATAATTTAAGTAAATTAGAAAAATATAACTTAGCATAAGTAATTATCAACCTTATTCAAGTCAACGAGAATGAAATGGATCCACTAGTATGGAGTGACCCATCGGTCTCGGAGGCATGATTTTTTTATTTTTATTTTGTGTGGTAATTTTTTTATTATTTCATCTGCCCACTTTGCATCAAATGCCTTACACACATCGAGATCCATCCACATTGCCTAGTTTTCCTCACTTTTAATTCGATGCATATGGCTCCTAAAACTTCGTTTACCCGACTTATTCCATGTGAGCCATATGCGATCATTATCCTCGAATTGCGAGAAATACGTCTTCTACATTAAGTTAATAAACATATATTTAAGAATTTAAATACAAACTTGTACTAATAAATAACTATAATTTGACTTACGTTAAATTCTTCAAGCCACATCCTCCGTATTATTTCTGGCACCTCATCATGAATCCACGATTCAGTGTATCGTGCCTTCCAAATCTTTTCTAGTTTACCTTGTGGGCCACTCTCAGGGATAAAATTGTCCAACGCAAGATATATATATATTAATTTGAATGTATAATAATTGCAAGTAATAAATTCAAAATAGTAAATACGATACTCACTTATTACACATTTCATCGCAAGATAAGCGTTTTCAGCTATCTCCTCAGCTAGTGCCAACCGGTTCAGTTGGACTGGGCTCAGAGTGTTGTGCAGAAGTAGATGATGAATTGGGTTCCTGCGGTGTCGACATGAATGTGTATGGGGAAGGCCTGTCTGGCATATGAAAAGTTCTCCCAAGATATTGGTCAGTCTGTGATACAACATATGATGGGTAGGAAGCAGGTGGAACATTGTAATAACCCCATGGTATCGTGGTTCTAGGATATGGAAACTGAGTCATGAGAGCAAAAGGTTGTGGGGGTGGTGACTGGAGATTGAATTGTGTGGAAAAGACAGCAGTGTAGAGTCGAGGGAAGAATATTGCAAATCAGGATTGACATTTGGTAAATGTGTGGTCCTATAAGATGTTCTACTTCTACCCCTACCCGGAGGTGTTGAATGTTCCGATGTATATTTTGACAATTATATATATATATAAATATAAACATCAAGGTCATCACATTAAAAATACATGTACACAAGTTATTGATATCATACTTTAAAAATATAAAGGTTATTAATTAACATGAATAAAAAAAAAGAAGATATCAGTAATCTTTTTCTATATATTCATCAATGTCTTCCTAGTCACTATCTCTGTTATCATACCATATATCTTCCCCGTCTTCTTCTGAAACAGATTCTTCCTCCACATCATCTTCTTCTTCCTCAATGATATTGGAGACATCAACTTCCTCTACTAACCCATTATCATTTTGTAAAGTGCATCTGAGATCAACATTTACATCGATTACAGGCAGTTACAATATTTCATCATCTTGGAAATGTTTTTCTATGTTAGTTTCAAGAGCATTTATTGTACCCCATGCCTTCGTTTTAATTACAACCATCCAACCATTTTTATCACGACAATGGTCAGGGTAAGACGCGTAATATACTTGTTCAGCTTGTTGGACAAATATGAATGGATTATATTTTTTGTATCTTCTTGATGATCGAATGTCTACAATTCCATATTTATCATGAATTTTAGTTCTTTGTGGACTTGGATCCTATCATTCATATTTGAACAGAATCACCATTTTTATTGGTAAGCCTGCATATTCCAACTCAATTATATCTATAAGTTTTCCATAATAATTCATATGTGGAGCTCCACCACCTGACGTAGACACGCAAACACCATAGTTTTCTATTGACCTACTCTGACTCCATTCAATAGTATGAAATTTGTATCCATTCATGAAATACATTGGCTAATGTCTCATGTTGGGAGTTCACCCCCACCTTATGCTTTGAATTAGTGGGTTTGCAATAACTTCGCCACTCAAATTCACCTAACCAAATATTTGTGTCACTTTATGTATACATGATTAACATTAAATTAATAAATACCCTAAATTTTGCAAACTTACATGATTATGGAACCAAACACAAAAATGCTCCTCAATTTGTTTGTCTAATTCTTCGTCACTGATTACTGGTGATAATTCATGTAACATATTTGTGTACATGTTGAAACATTAAAGTTATATATCAACCTAATATGATAAAATTATTATGAATTCATAAATATATTAATATAAGTTTGAGTTCTTACTCAATACAAGGTTCAACCTCTAGCGTATTTAGCAAGACATACAATTTTACTGCTTGGAACTCATTCACATCCAACCATCTTGTTTTCATTGGACTAGCCACACAGTCTGGATAATTAAAGATAGAAATTTATGCATACAAAGATTCTCCCCTATCATCATTTCGAAGGGCTCTTGTTCTCTTTGATTGAATATTTGATTTAAAATAATATGAATGTGGTCGTCTCCTCAATTAAATATACCTTATAGATAGATCATTCTACGCGAGCTTTATTTCGAACCTTCTTCTTTAAAGTGTTGAGAAACCTAAGTCATTAAAAAGTCTCATCAATTTATGAAAAAAAACATAATAAACTATATGAAAAAATCAATAAATTATATGAATTAAAATTACTTTTACCGTTCAAATGGATACATCCATCTGTATTGGATTGGTCCTTCGACCTCTGCTTTGTAAACTAAGTGTACTAGAAGATGCTCCATTGGGTTAAACCATCCAGACAGAAATACACGTTTCATTTTGCATAAAATGATCGGGATGTTCTATTCCATGACTTCCAAATGTTCAGTTCTTAACATTGTTGAGCATATTTCTTTGAAAAACTGACATAACTCAGTTATTGGACTCCAAATCCGATTCGATAATTCTGAAAATGCTCTTGGAAGTAACCGCACCATGAGAACATGACAATCATGACTCTTCAAGCCAGACAATTTTCGGTTCTCCATATCAACACATCTGCCCAATCTAGATGCATATCCGTCAGGGAGTTTAAGTTATTTTATCCATTTCAAAACACTTAACTTTTTCTCCCTTGTGAAAGTATATTGGGCCTTGGGTTTCTAATATTTACCCCTACCACGCTCTACTAATTCTAACTCATTTCACTTGCAATATTTCTTCAGATCCATTCTAGATTTGGTATTATCTTTAGTTTTACCTTTCACTTCCATGTCTGTATTGAAAAGATTGTCAAAAATATTTTTCTCGATGTGCATGACATCCAAGTTGTGTTGAATAAGATTATCTTTCTAATATAGCAAGTCCCAAAAAATACTTCTCTTTGTCCAATTGTGTAACGACCCATTTCTAAGTGCTGGTAAAGTGTGTGGGTATAGAATATTTACTTTATGTTAATGTTAATTTTTAAGGTATTATCTAAGTCATTTTAGATGATATGGCAAAGGAAGTGGAAATACGGAATGGGTAAAAGGTTGACTTGAGTGGTAGTGGGACTCACATGTGTGCAAGGTATGTGTATATTTGGTTTATGTCATTTAAGGTACGGATTAATAAAGAAATTTCAACTTAATGTCATGGAGTAGCCATGAGTGGAATAAGACGAAGTGGGGACATGCTTGGCATTTACAATAAAGGGGATTATTATTAAGGAAAGTGGGAGAGTCTATAGAGGGAAAGAAATGAAACTTAAACTCAAATGAATTGAAGAATGGGAACTGATCAGGGAGGAGCCAAGGGAGAGCTATGGTATGCTTCCTCAACTCTCATTCTTGTAAATTGAATCTCTAAGGAAGGATTAAAGTGGGTGGTAGTCTTGAATTTCATCTTCTTCTTCCTTTTGCATAGATTTCTTCTTGCTTTGAGTTGTGATTAAAGCTAAGGTTTGTGGTGGATCTTCCAAGTGAAACCCTTAGTGGAAAAGGTTAACAAGGAAAGTTCTAATCCTATCTTCTTCCTTTTTATTCCCTTGGCTTTGGTATTTTTTAAGAAAATCTTGGTTTGGAAGCTATGTAGAAATGGTTGTAAATCTCTCAAACTCCTTGTTTGATCTTGTTAGTTTCATTTGTACTTCAAAATAGGGCTTGTTCCACCCTATAACCCCTCGAGAATGATGTATTTATTGTTTAGATGTAGTTGGTACAAGTCTTTGGGTTAAACTTGCATGTTTGGAGGGTTTTCGAAGTGGTTCTCAGCTTGGATCGGTTGACCGGTTGAAAGAAACAGTTGGCCATTTCTACCCTGTGGTAGCCTACGCATGTTTCACTATTTTGGGCATAACTTTTAGTAGAAAACTCCAATTGACAAACCATTTGAAGCGTTGTAAACTAGACTCGATAATCTTTGTTTTGGTATAATTTGAAGCTATTTACCCAACATTTGAGTAGTCTATTATTGTGATATTTGAAGAGCTCGATTTTCCTTTCTATTTGTTATGGAATGAAGCTAGGTTGTTGTGGGTAGGTTCTAGCAGAGGTTGCTATATGGACAAGAGTATTTGTATATGTTCCTTTTATTTCTAGTACATGGTCAGTTCATATGCATACAAGAGCTTGGGCTACGCATTGGGGGTTCCATGTGACTTGAGTGCTTGTCACACGACCATGATATTTAATTACTAGTTGTTAAGCACAAGCATTTGCATTTGTCGTGTTATTTACTAGTTGGGAGAGGCTTGGTGGGATGCTTGGCTTATGGGGGGCTTTGTATCCTGTCTATTCTACTACGCCACCCCTTATTTGTTGCATCTGCACCAGTTGTAGCGCCAATTTTGAGATACAGTATACGGTGTTGGGTTTTTCGAACTGAGTTATTTAGGGACACCTCGGCGTGCCCAGTTTTTATCTTGGACGCTTATGCGTGCCAGTAGGTGTGATATCTCCCACCCGAGCAAGCTTCGGCTCATAGTATAGGTACAGTCTGCCTTCAGGACAGTAGTAGGTTTGTGATAAGGACTTGGGTGCTCGTGCATTCCTTATTTGGGCCCTAAGATCCTATATATGTGCATTGTTACTTATGCAGTTGGTACCTGTGTCAGTTTATGAGATTGCATGGCATGTTATGCATGAGTTTCAGTTTGTTATGCACTTGAGATGCATGTTTACTCTTAGCACCTTCTCTATTCGTCTTTCCTTTCTTTATGAGCTTGCTAAGTCATTTGGACTCACTTTGTTTTCTCTTCATTCTAGGTAAAGGCAAGGACACGGTTGGGGGCGAGTCTAGTGGTTCCCGACTTTCAGGTTAGGTGGTGTACAAGGCTATGTAGACCTAGCAGTTGTCGGCCTTAGGGATTTTTTTTTGTGCATTTTTTCGCTTCCAGACTATATTTTTCTTCAGTTTGTTTGGGTCTGTATGGATTATGTTTATTTTGTGGCCAGTGTGCCAGTGGTGTATGTTATGCATGCTTAGGCTATGTTATGCATGATGTATAGCAGGTTGAGGTTTTGATATTCATGTCGCGATGGCAAGTTTCTTTTATCCAGTTCTTTTCTAGTTTTCATCATTTGCATGTATGACAGGTTCATCAGGTTCCAGGTGGTTTCTGTTTTAGTAGGGCACTCATTCTGGTTCTTTGGGGACTCGGGTGGGGACTTTACAAATTGTGTTACACACCATATTCGGTCATAACACAATCTTGTTGTTGTAAGATAGGCGGGACATTACATATTCTACCAAATACATTTTCTTCACTAAAGCGAGGGGGTGGACAAGAATTATCAACTTTATTTTTTCAAAATGCAATTGCATTCCTTCGAAAAGGGTGATCTATTAGCAAGAATTGCCGGTGACAGTCAAAAAATGATGTCTTTCCACTGTACTTGAGATTAAAAGCTTTTGTATTTTTCATACAATATGGACATGCTAATCTACCTGATGTCATCCAACTAGATAATATTCCATATGCAGGAAAGTCATTGACAGTCCACAATAGAGCTGCCTTCATCATAAAGTTTTGCTTTGTTGATATGTCATAAGTCAACACTCATTCATGCCAAAGCAATTTCAATTTATTAATTAAAGGTCGTAAAAATACGTCTATCTTACTTTTTGGATTTGATAGACCTGGAATAATAGCCGTTAGAAACATAAACTTTATTTTCAAACATAATCCAGACGACAAGTTATATGGGGTCACAATGACTGGCCAACAAGAGTACTGGCGACCCGATTGACCATTCAGAGTGAACCCATCTGCACACAAACCAAACCTCACATTTCTAGGATCTGTAGAGAAGTCAAGATGTATCCGATCAAAATATTTCCATGCTTCACTATCAGACGGGTGAGACAATACCCCAAACTCTCTTTGATTTTCATAGTGTCATCTCATGTTCGAAACAATAATGGTTGAAACATAGATTCTTTGCAATCTTGGTATGAGGGGCAAATACCGCATTCCCTTAAAAGGAATTTTTTTAAATTTTCCTATGCCACTTCTTGCTGGTCTAAAACTAGGATGACTGCAAAACTTATAACTCGTCTCAAATTGATCATCCTAATTATAATACAACATATAACTATTTGGACAATAATCTATCTTCTAACAACCAAGTCCAAGCTTAGAAACAAATTTCTTAGTATGATAAAAGTCATCGGGCACACGATTACTAGTTGGCATTGTATGTTGTATAAATTGCATGATTTCATTATAACAACCTTCGAGTATGTTGTAATCGGACTTAATGCTCAGCATCCTAACTGTAACAAAAAGTTCACTCTCTGCGTCACAACTCAGGTATAATAGGGATTGTGCAGTAGATAACATCTCATAAAATGCTTTTGCATTTTCAAGGTGGTTCCTCAATATTGTACGACTGATGACCACTTCCGCTAACTGCTTCTTGCATTTTAGCATGCCCATGTGACGGCCCTGTCACATCCATTACCATTTGATCATATGAATTGAACTGATCTCTAAAATTATATTCTCTACAATATTCATTTACAATAACACTTGGAGGCATTACTGGCATGTCTTCTCCATGGTTCATCTAGTAATAGTACCCTTTCATGAATCCATGTTTACAAAGATCCCTTTTTACCTCATTAACTGATTTGAACTTCAAACATTCACATTTCATATAAGGATACTTCAACACTTATAGTCTTATGAAACTTTCTTGAGCAGATGCAAGTTGAATGAACTCATCGATATCAACATAAAATTCAGGAGTGATCCTACCCCTTCTTGGCATCCATCTATTATCAATCCATCGATAATGCAACAGGACTTCCATTTTCAATTCAAAGTTGTATAACGAACACGTGCTAATTCCTAATAGATAATTTATTCTAAAAACTAACCAAATTATATTTTGTCACTCCAAATTGTCATAGGCAATTGATAAATATGAACAAGAAATAAATATAATAATAGATAATTTATTATTCTCTTAAATTTTATTTATTTAATGTCCATATTTATCAATAAATAAATACAACATTCAAATAAATTTTGACCTTTTTAAAATACTATATATTTCTAAATTAAATTAAAATTTATAAATAGTCTTGTATGAACTAAATATTTAGAATATTTTTTGTATTACTTAATTCTACATGTTTGAATTGAATTTTTCTTAAATACTTATTTAAATTTTTATTTCCTTTAATACTTAAACACTTATTAAATTTTTTATTTTTTATTTTATTTTGATTGAGTTATTAAGAACATTATGGTTAAAATAGTGTATTTAATTTATTTTCTATGTTAGTTGTAAATGTCTCACGTTGAAAATTTATTTTTTATTTTTAGTGTTTGATTTTAAATAAAAATATTAAAATCTATTAGTGTGCTTATTTCATTTTATAACAACAAAATATATTTTTTCATGAATAGTATTTTTATTTTTTAATATTTCATTCCTTATATATTTGAATTTAAATATTTGTCTAATTTATTTCTTTTGTTACTTTTAAATATTTGAATTGAAATTTTATTTCTTATTTTTAGTGTTTTATTTTAAATAAAAATCTTAAAATCTATTAGTTTGCTTATTTCATTTTATAACAAGAAAATATATTTTTCATGAATTATATTTTTATTTTTAATATTTCATTTCTATAGAATTTAAATATTTATCTAATTTATTTGGTATGTTAGTTTTAAATATTTGAATTGAAATTTTATTTATTATTTTTAATGTTTTATGTTAAATAGAAATTTTTAATTTTTTAATGTATATATTTTATTTTATAACAACAAAATATATATTTCTTTAAATATTATGTTAATTTTTAGTATTTTATTTCCTACATATTTTATTTAAAATTACAGTATTTTTTATTGAAAATATGTTTTAAATTAAAAATAAAAAATGAACATTATTTATTAATACAATTACATAACAAAATAACTAAACAATTAATTTTTAAACAATTAATAAAGTGAAATTTTAATTTCTAAACAGTAGCAAATAATATAAACAATTAAACTAAAACTAAACTAATTAATATAAAATAACAATTAAACTAAACTAATATAAAATAACTATTAAACTAAACTAAACTAACACAAAATAACTAACTTTAAAAGTTTTAAACTATAACTAAACAACATAAAATAACTAAAATTAAAACTAAATAACACAAAATAATTACCTTAGTGACTGAAAGAGTGGCAGTAATGGCACCAGAGACAGTAACAATATCGTTGAGAGGTAGTAGCCGCAGAGAACGAGAGAATCAGGGGAGGAAGAGAAAAATGGCGTGAGAACAAGGGGAGGGAGAAAGGGCGTTCGAGAGTGGGGAAACAGGGGGAGGGGGAGATGTAGTTTAAATAAAAAATAGTGACGGGACTAGCCAGTCCCGTCGCTAAACAGTCACGGGATGGAGCGTCTCGTCATTGTTTTGCAATAGGACACGTCATCCCTTTGCTACTTTGTGACAGGACTCGACATCTGGCTGCACTCTCACCCTGCAATTAAAACATAATAAGAACAAATCATAATAAAACTTTTATATTTGTTTTATTTTAGTGAGAGGTTTATACTCGCCAGTGTACGAGTGCAGTTGTAGTCCAAATTTAAATTTATATTTTCTGGATGAATCCAGATCGTCCACTGAGAGATTTATTTATGGCAAAAGAAAAAGAATGTCACACACACGCACACGCATTTGGACAAATTGGAAACAATGTTTTTTTATGAGTTTTTTTTAGACAACAGATACTAGAAAATAAAGTAAGGCAGAAATTGAAATAAACATTAAACGTAAAAATATGAATTTGGATAGTGCTTGAGTTAAGACAATTTCAGTACCAACCCGTTGATTCCCAAATTTTAGCATAAAAGATTAGCAACATTAATTTAATTTCAGATATGAGGATTTGTTATTAAATGCAATTAGAGATGATGATAGTTCTAGGTTAAGCAATCCCCATACATGATATGCGGGATTCTAATTTAAGCAACTACCATAAATTCAATTACAATTAATATACAAAACAACTAAATTAATCATCTGGATTTGGGTATGATAGCGTTTCCAGTTCTAGTAACTCTCATACATGGCATGAAAGCTCTAAGTTAGGCTTACGCTCCAATCCAAACCTAGTGATTTTTTAATAATTAATACACACTCATACTGAAATTTAAATTAATGTTACTTATTTAAAGCGCAGCTTTCTTTGGGAATCATTGGCGTTGGACACTGTCCTTGCCTTAACCCAAGATTAGATTTAACTACTCATTTTTATTTGAAAGTTAATTGACATAAATTTAAATGACGTAATTTAAATAACAGAATTTAAATGACAAGAAATTTAAAGGCATAAACTAACCGGCCATTTAGGCGGTGGATAATTAAATGACAAGAATTAAAATTGCAGAAATTTAAAGGCATAAACTAACCGACCATTTAGGCGGTGAATAATTAAATGACAAGAATTAAAATTGCAGAAATTTAAAGGCACAAATTAATCGGCCATTTAGGCGGTGAATAATAAAGTAATAATAAATGACATAAGAATTTAAAAGAAGAAAGAAAAAAGTAAGATTATAAGAGAAAGTACTAAAGAAAATGAGAAAGAACAAGAACAATTCTCAAAGAGAGAATTATAAGGAAACAACTAAACTTTTATTCAAGAATAATAATCACACTTACAAATGCAATCAAGTGACCTATTTATAGGCCACAAGATGCAATACAAACCACACAATTTCAATTATTCAACTAGACATAATTATATCTAATGGGCACTCACACACTTAAAGTTAAATGGATTTTAGCTATAATACACACCTAATGTTAAATGGATTTTAACTAAAATACATACCTAATAAAGCACTCATAAAGTTAAATGGATTTTAGCTATAATATCCACCTAATAGTTAAATGGATTTTAGCTAAAAAACACACTTAATAAAGCTCTCACATAAAAAATAAAAATAGATTTCTATAAATTGGTTTTTAATCTTCATTAGGATTAAAAATAATCCTTGGGCCTTCTCCAAATAATATTTTCCATGGGTTGCTCAAATTGGGCCTTAATTCTTCATGGGCTTGAATTCTTCATGGACTTTAATTTTTCATGGGTTTGATTTCTTCATGGACTTGATTTCTCCATGGCTTTGATTTCTTCATGGACTTGAATTCTTCATGGACTTTAAGTCTTCATGGGCTTGAATTCTTCATGCCTAAAAAAAAATAAAAATAATTTAATGTTATTAATAAATTATATATTATATATATGTATTACACATAGCACATATATATTAGATTATATTATATATATATGCATGCATATAATGATATATATGTATTATATATAATTTTATATATTATTATTATTTACTTTAGAACTTCATTTTATTCATCTTTCAATTTAAATTTACATATAACCATAAAATATATATTAATATCTAATTTAAACCATATTTAAGATCGAAAGAAGGGTATAATTATAACAAAATTTTTACAAAATTAACCACTAATCAACATCCCGTCGCAAAACAGCGATGGGATAATCTATCACGTCACAATTTTGTGACGAAAATTTCAACCCGTCACTAAAACATTTTAGTGATGGATTTTCATCACTAAACTCGTGACAAATTAGTGACAAGTAGGCCCCTGTCACAAAACTCGTCACTAATTTACGATTTTCTTGTAGTGAATGCTTTGGTTGTTGAGAATAAGGGAAGGGCCAAAAGTCATGCATCCAAGGGTAGAGAAAACAATAGAAGTCAATTTAAGGGAAGATACACAAATGTTGGGTGCTACCATTGTGGCAAGAAATGCCACATTAAGAAATTTTGCAGGAGACTAAAGGACTATGATCAAGAAAAGAAGAAAAATGATAATAGTAATGAAGGTGTAGTTGCTACAGTAAAAGACTTCCTTTTTGTTGATGACAGTGATGTGATCAACCTAGCACAGCATGAGTCTTTATGGGTAATTGATAGTGGTGCCTCTACACATACTTCATAAAAGAATCTCTTTACATCTTATACAAATGGTGATTTCAGAATCGTGAAGATGGGTAATGAGGGTGTGGCTAAAGTTATTGGCATTGGAGATGTTTTCTTGAATCAAGGAGGCATCAAGTTGCTTCTTAGAGATGTGAAACTTTTTCTAGATATTCATTTGAATTTGATCTCAACAAGTAAACTTAATGATGAAGGTATTGTTGTGCCCTGGATTTTTCAAAAAACGTTCACTTGGGGGTATTTTTTAGTCAATAAATGCAAGCGAGTGTATTTCTAATGAATAAATCTAAATGAGTGTATTTTAAATGAGTAATTTCAAGTGAGAGTATTTTTTTCAAAGAATAAATCATGATAAAATGGCAAAAAAATAATTAATAATGCTTATAATGTAAATATTCATGATTTTGGGGGTAAAATGGTCCAAGAAAAAATGTATCACTATTTCCTATAAATTGCATAGTAAATGAACAATAAATGGGTTTTTTGGCACGACTCCCAAAGTTCCTCTTTGTATTCTTGTCGCAATATCTTTGCAGCACAATGGTGCCTTGTAGCATTCCTCCTTGTGGCAGGCCGCAACACTTCTTCCCGCAACCTCCTTGTGGCATAATGGTGGCTTGCGACATTTCATTGCGACACAATGGTGGCTTATGGCATATTCTTGCGGCACTCCGATTCTCCTTGCCACAGCCTCCTTGTGGCACAGTTGCGGCATTTCCTTGCGGCAATCTGCCACAACTCTCCTTGCTGCAGCCTCTTTGTGGCATTTGCTTGTGACAGTTTGTCGCAGCCTCCTTGCGACACAGTTTGGTTCTCTACGGCATTTCCTTGCGACAATGGATTTTGTGAGAAACGTTGCTTTTGACTAGGCATGCAGCTGCAATGGGTCTTGTGGCAATTGATCTGATGGCAATTTGCTTTCAACAACCCAGATAACGACCACCTCCCCCCTTACGCAAGTGCCAAGTTGGCCCCCGGTTGCTAGCACCTCAATTGGGATTGCATAATACATTATATGATAGCCACACACTATTGCAATTGAGATTGCATATTATTTTATATGATGGCCACTAGATCCCTTGGCAAGCCACATGCCTCCCACTAATTTTACTAAAGCCTTCCTTAGTAAATTGGCCTCAGGTGCATGCTCTCCAATTCCCCCACGACTTTATGCATATAATATATATATATATTCATATATAATAGGCCTACCATTAGTATATTCAATTGCATTTCATATTTAGTATATATACATACCATGAGTATAATTAATTAAGTATAAAATATGTTTAAGATTAACTCTACAGGCAAGTGCCCATGGCCCACGTTTTGACGTGGTCCATGCTCTCTCCAATTGTCTTTCACATTTAATATATGTATATTGCATTAATATAATTAATTAATTATATATTATGTATGCAATTAATTAAGTCAAGTAAGGAGGAATTAACTAACTGCATTGCAACTCCCCAAAGAGATTAATCCTTAACATATGTAATCGAGCTATAATTTCTATGGAAGATATTTTATTAATTTAAAAATAACAAATAATTCTCAAAAACATTCCGTCACCTCAAGATTTTATTCGAGTAGGCCACTTTAAAGCCGAGAACTTGTTTTGAGAGCTCGCCGTAAGGCCTATCTTTTCCCAGAAGGCTTCTTAAGCCATTTAGTCCTCTAGAGGGATTCTTTTTAAGCCCATCCCAATTAGATTAAGGACCATTGTCCTCACTCTCGCTGCATGCATGTTCATCCCAGATATTTGGTAAAGAATACTATAAATGAACCCTATCTCGATGGGAAAGATACCTCTTTATATTCGTCAATTACATCATTTATTTAGTGCATTATTTTTTCTCATGTATTGACTTAAGCATTGGAAGACAAACGCGGGTGAGGAATCCCTGCGTGCCTTCTAACTTGTTCTTGTGAGTGTAGTTATACCCTGAACACACAAGAGGATACTCTCGGAAGGATTAACCAGCTATCGAAAATACCCCCGAAGGCTTATTCCAGACCTCGAACAGATAATTGGAGATTGGAGCTACCTGAGGCACACTTCCACAAGCAGACACCTGTTGGCTGTTCGCCCCCCTCTACTGTTGCTCCAGCATTCCCATATCACAAATTCTAATTATTATATTTTTGGCAACAACAAAAGGATTTTGTAGTACATTTTTTAATGGTCAGTGGAAACTTACTAAAGGTTCCATGGTTGTGGCTAGAGGTAAGAAATCTCCTACACTGTATTTGTTACAAGCAAAATACTGAACAGACACAATTAATGTAGTTGAAAATCCAAGTATGGTTGAGGTATGGCACTAAAGACTTGGACATATGAGTGAAAAAGGAATGACAGTGTTGGCCAAGAAAAACCTCTTATGTGGTTTGAAAAGTACACACTTGCAAAAGTGTGATCATTGCTTGGTAGGAAAACAAAATAGGGTATGTAACACCCCACTTTCTTGGGCGTGTTATAACTTGGGACAATTCTGAGATAATATTTTTTTTTTCTTAAACCTATTGATAAACCATATCATTCCTCATATTTATCTCAAAATTTTCATACATCTATTTCAAAAGAGAATCATTATATACATCTAATGCGGAAACTAGAATCGAACCTTAACTTTAACATCAAATCATAGCGGTATACATGATCGTTTTTGAACTTAATTCCCAATACAATACTATTTATTAATGGAACATAAGTTTCTCAACATGATTTAGTACATAACATAAGTTCTCATTTAACATTAACCCCAAATAGGGTTATACATCATCATTCTTTCAAAACGTTCAGAATTCAAAGTAGCAGAACTTAAATACATGGGTTACATAACATACATTCAATTCATTATGCACTTTGTTAAGTGTCATTTTATGCCTTATTCATCATCATTTCTACTACAATCTCCATTTGAAATGTTTGAATATTCTGGGGGCAAAGCCCAAGTTAGATGATGAATCATCTAAATAAGGGAGTAAAACATTTAATGCACGTGTATAAATGCAATACACATATCATCATTGCTCTCATATTTGGGTTGACTGCACCCAACTGTTGCCAGCCATTTTTATAGTCTCCTTGCCAGACCGAGGTGAATGGGTGCACCCTTGGCAAATCAACGACGTCAGTTCCTAATCCCAAACCCATACAATGTATGGCAGTGAATCTCATCGTGTTCATGTACATATTTTATCATCAATACATGTAAATGCAATATACATGACATGTTCACATCATGACATGACAACATGATAAAATTATTTACATAAAATCGGGTTTTGAGTCGAACCACTTACCTTCTCAAGCTTATCGGGATACCTCGATATTCGCGTCTTGCATTGAAATAGGTGCATGATCTCGATTTGTGTGTCAACTTCAAAATTCACACAAATCACTTCAACTTAAGCCTCAAAGCATCCTAATCATCATATTTATTTAAATAAGCATTAAAACCTATTTTTTTCATAATTTCTTGTATTTTCTTTATTTTTCTCTCTATTTCTTCCTATTTTCCCTCAATAAATCCAAACTAAATATTTTTCAAATATTTTCTTAAATATTTCATTATAAAAATTTATAAAATAACATTTATGAATTTTTAAAATTTTCTAGGAAATATTACTCACTTTGAAGGTTTATCTCTAAAAGTTACGGTTTCACAGCAAACGACTTAGGTTTCTGTAGAAAACACAAGTTTTGGTAAACCTAACCTCCAAAAATTTTACATAGGGTTGAAGGGAATTAAATATGGGTTATAACTGAAAAATTTCGATGAAAATGGGCCCCACACGCGCCCTCATGCGCCTTTTGAAGGTGGCCCATGCGCCTTCACGCGCAGCTATGATAACATTGCGTCACTTTCGTATTTCGGTCATATCTCCATCATTTTAACTCCGATTTGACCCCCATTTGAACCTACAGGTCCCTCTCTTCCCCCTCTACAGGATTATTAAAAAAAAAATGGGACTTACCTGGCCCTTTTTCTGACTGATTGGGATGAACTTTGGTAAATAGCCAAAACTCCAACAAGGCTCGTTCTCCCCTACTTCTCCTCCGATTTCTTCCCTTCTTCTTGCAAAATTTCCTCCATCTCTCAAGAAAGCTCCTTACCTTAGAATGCCTCAATCCTCAAACTCCCTCGAAATGATTTGAGAACAACCTATGGCCTTTATTTATAGATTCCTCGAACTAATCACATGATGCCACATGTCTCATGATAAGCCTTGGACTCCAAAGACTCAAACCTATAATTGAATATTGCTTGAAATCCAAAGCTAGAATGGAATGAATTTGGAAATCCAAAACTAATACCCTAAACTTCTTCCAAATGCCATTTTGGCCCTTATTTCAAGTCTTCAAGCTTTCATATTTTACCACATGAACTCCTAATTTCATCTTTATTTTTCTTGGGTAATTTTTTAATTGTAATTTCATCCTCAAACATCAAATTAATTTGCGTTACAATACAATAAATGCAAAATTAATAATTCGAGAGTTACTCGATAAGAACGATTTCGTCTCTGCGCTATCTCAGAATCTTTGTTTCATCTCGAAACCAACCCAAGGTTGATCGTTATGAAAAACCAGAGTATTCTTAGGATTCCGTTGACTTCCTGGAAGCCCCCTACAATGATTCGATTTTTTCAGCTTGAATCGAAGCTGTATTTTTGCTATATCAAAAACTGTCTCAATTTTTATTTTTTTTAATACCATAAATCCTATCTCGGGATGCTTGTCGAGACTATATCTATTTTCTTAGGCAATTACACTTTGGGGCATTCCCTACAGTCGATTTGGTACTTATAACTGTAAAAAATTATATTTAAATCCTTAATCTTTTGATAATCTCACTTATGGCCCACATTAAAATTACTCTTGAGCCCCTTTAAAAATCTGAGATATTACAGGGTATCCTTTAGGTCACACCCTCATTCCAGGAAGAAAAACATACTTGACTTGGTGCATTTTGATTTATGTGGCCATATGAAGACATGAACACTTGGTGGTTCTCTTTATTTTATCACCTTCATTGATGATCATTCAAGGAAGTTATGGGTTTATACTTTAAAGTATTAAGAATCAAGTGTTGGATGTGTTTAAACAATTTCAAGCTTTAGTTGAGAGAGAGACATGAATGAAACTAAAATGTATACGCATAGATAATGGAAGGGAATATTCAAGATCATTTGATGAATATTGTAGGCAACAAGGCATTCGATGTTAGAAAACACCTATGCCACAGTGAAATGGTTTAGCTGAGAGGATGAATAAAACATTGGTTGAAGGAGTAAGAAATATACTTTTACAAGCAAAAATTGCCAAGATCTTTTTGGGGTGAGGCTTTGAATATAATTATGCATGTATTGAATCTTTCACCATGTACTCCTTTGCAGGTTGATGTACCAAACAAGTTTTGAACAAGGAATGATGTTGCTTATGATCATTTGCGTGTCTTTGGATGTAAGGATTTTGTACACATTCCCAAAGATGAGAGGACTACACTAGATGTGAAGACAAAACAATGTGTGCTTGTAGGGTATGGTCAGGATGAGTTTGGTTACAAATTCTATGATCTTATTGAGAATAAAATAGTCAGAAGTAGAGATGTGTTTGTGGGGAATAAGACACTAGAGGATATTGACAAGGCAGGTAAGTCAATGTCTCATTACAGTGATGAGTTATTTGATATGAACATAACTCCTCCTACACTTGTTCCAAAACAACATGAACATGGAGCTCAAGATGACTAACAAAGCTCAAGTGACACAGATGAGCCTATACAGATTGAGGTAGATAATAATGTGCATGATCAGTAACTAGTATTAGATGATTCCTTTAAAGTTCTACTTAGAAGATCTATTAGAATCTAACAGTCTTCTACCGGGTATTCTACTAATGAGTATGTTTTGTTGACAGATAATGGAGAACCTGAGAATTATAAAGAGGTTATGGAAAATGAACACAAAAAGAAATGGATTGATGCCATGCAGGATGAGATTAAATTATTGCATGAGAACCATACTTTGATTTGGTAAAGCTTCCTGAGGGTAAACTAGTTTTGAAAAATAAGTGGTTATACTATGTGAAGCCAGAAGAACACACTTCACAACCATGATACAAAGCTAAATTGGTCGTTAAGGGATTTAGTCAAAAGAAAGGTATTGCTTTTGATGAAATCTTCTCTTCGGTTGTTAAGATATTGTCCATTCATGTGGTTCTGGCTTTAGAGGCTAGTCTTGATTTAGAGGTTGAACAAATGGATATGAAGATCGCCTTTCTTCATGATGACCTAGACAAAAAAATGTATATAAAACAACCAGAGGGTTTCAAAATGAAAGGAAAAGAAGATTATGTGTGCAAGCTCAAGAAAAGTCTTTATGGTTTGAAGTAGATACCAAGACAATAGTATAAGAAGTTTGAGTCAATTATGGGGAAGCAAGGCTACTGCAAAACAACTTCTGACTATTGTGTTTTCATATAGAAATTCTCTTATGATGATTTTATTATTTTGATACTCTATATTGATGACATGTTAATTGTTGGTAGAAATGTTTCAGGAATTGATGGATTGAGGAAGTAATTGAGTCAGTCATTTGCTATGAAGGACTTGAGACTAGAAAAGAAAATTCAGGGCATTCGAATTAGTCAAGATAGAACAACCAAGAAAGTGTTTATATCACACGAGTAGTACATCAAAAAGGTTTTTTGAAGGTTCAATATGAACAAGACTAAAATAGTTAGCTCTCATCTTACTACGTATTTTAAGTTGAGTACCAAACAAAATCCTTCTACAGAGAAAGAAAAAGAAGACATGAAAAGAGTTCCATTTGCCTTAGTTGTAGGAAGTTTAATGTATACGATGGTGTGCACGAGATAATAAATAGCCTATGCTATTGGCGTTGTTAATCGATTTCTATCAAATCCAGAAAAAATGCATTGGGATGCAGTCAAGTGGATTATGAGGTATTTGCAGGGTACTTCTAGTATGTGTCTTTGTTTTGGTAGTGAGAAACCAATTTTAGTTGGCTTCATAGATGCTGACATGGCTGGAGATATTGATTCACACAAGTCAACACAAATCAACCTCAAGTTACTTGATCACATTTTCAGGGGGAGCTGTGGCTTGGCAATTAAGATTATAAGAAGTGTGTTGCACTTTCTACCATTGAGACAGAATTTATTGCAACTATTGAAGGTTGCAAGGAGTTACTATGGATGAAGAACTTTCTTCACCAGCTTGGTTTCAAGCAAGACTGGTATATTCTTTTTTGTGATAATCAGAGTGGTATTTATCTTGGTAAGAATCCTACCTTTCATACAAGATCAAAGCACATTGATGTGAGATATCATTGGATAAGAGATGCTTTTAATGACAAGTTATTTGAACTTGAGAAAATTCACACTGATCACAATGGCTCTGATATGTTAACAAGTGTGCTACCAAAGGAAAAACTTGAGGTCTATCATTTTATTGTCGGGATGACAAATCTTTCCACATAGTAAAAAATGGGGAGATTTGTTGGGCTAGGTTTCCTCATTTGTGGAGATGGGCCATTAATTTTTACTTAATTATTAATTAAGTAAAGTAAAGCTAGGGGTGTTCAAAAAAATCAGTTAACCGCAAAAATCGGCTGAACCGCACCACACTGCATCAAACTATGCGGTTTTTTGGATGAGCGGTTCAGTGTGGTTTAAAAAAAATTGCAAACCGTGGTTTGCATTTTAAAAATTGGCAGTTCGGTTTTAAACTGCCTGAGTAATATTTTAATAATAAAATAAATAAATAAAATATAAAATATAAAATATAAAGTGGCACAACATATGTAACCCTAATCACTTTTAATTTCAAGCCTTCCCTTCTATTACTTCTCTCTACCCACTGCCTAGTGCCGCATGCCTCCAACCCACCAAGGACTCAAAGGGGATCCGATCTGTCGATCTGAGTTTCGCTAAGGAGAAGTGTACAGAAGTAGTTGCCCGAAAATCAACCAACAGGAAGGCGTTGAGGAAGTAGCTGGCGATGAAGGCGGCAGGAAGTTGGCATCGAAAATGAGAGGGGTGAAGAAGTCGCACAGGTTCCGGCCGGGGACGGTGGCTCTGAGGGTGATCCGGAAGTACTAGAAGAGTACAAAACTGTTGATCTAAAAGTTGTAGTTCTAAAGGCTTGGGAGAGAGATTGCGTAAGACTTCAAGATGGATGTTAGATTTCTGAGCAGCGCTGTGGCGGCCCTTCAGGAGGATCCGAGGCAAGAGAGCTTGATTCAAGCTCGTTACAATTATTCAGTGATTTTATTGTTCTGATCTTCGCTTTGATTGGAAACAAAAAAAAAAAAAAAAAAACCTAAGAAATTCTCGTAGTAAATTCCAAATCTATTCTTTTGTTTTCTTGGACTTTCTAGTTGAAAGATTAATGCAAGATCAGTGTAGTGTGTTTCTTATTTGCTTTGTTTGTAAACATGTGGATTTGGAATTGATGTTCCAAGTTATTGGTTACTTGCTTTGTTTGTGACGCAAAGCAGTCGGTATGTCTTGGTTTTAGACATGTGCTTGTTGCTCTGCTATTACATTAGACCGTGAAAATCGCACCATACTACACTGCAAGTTGCAGTGCAGTCTGGTGCGGTTTGGTTTAATGCCAAACTGCACATGTGGCGCACATGTGGTTTGGCGTGTTGAAAATAGCCTAAATTGCCCAAACCGTACCGTGAACACCCCTAAATAAAGCCCATATGAGTTAGGCTTATATGAAAGACCTAGGGGTATTTTTGTTCTAAAATATCAAGTATTAAAGGGTTTTAAACCCTTTAATGTGGCTACCATAATCAAGGAAAAAGGTGAAGAAGAAAAGTGCAGAAATTGGAAAAAGAGATGTGGTCCAGTTTTGATCAAGAGGCTATTTAGGTTCGATCCATGGTTCGATTTGGCTAAAATTTAGTTAGTGTATTCACAACGCACGACTCTACAATCTGAATGATGGAGATCAGTTTTGGAGCTCTTTGTTAACAAGTTTCTACAATAGTTGTTGAGTTTTTTTACTCGGTGAGATTTCTCCTATTTCTTATTGCAGTGGTTTGGTTTTAAGAGTGATTATTCTTGAAGAGATATTGATATGTGCCTCTAGTTATTGACAACTAAAGAGAACTTTCGTGTATTCCCATTATTTATTTGATAGTGAAAGTTTTTTGGAGACTTCAGTTCCATGGTTTTTACTCATCACATTGAAAGGGTTTTTCATATAAAATTTTGGTGTTCTTGTGATTGAGTGATTGATGTACTTATTTCATATTAATCTATATCTACTTGATTTAATTCTTACTAAGTTCACACAAGAAGGGAAAGAACAAAATATTTGGGCATTCCTATATTAAGTTTTAACGTGTTTTTCTCCCAACATTCTTCTCCTCCACAAACTATCAGTAACATTCCACAACTTAAACTGAACTTCATACAAAAAATAATCATTACATTTGAAAAGCAAAAATTTCAACCTCCAACAAAGCGATTTTGCTCCCCTTATTTGTTTAATTACCTTCAACTGGTAACATTTATATTTGTTATATAATGTGAGAATTATTATTAACCAAAACTTTGATCCATGATAAAGTTGAATGGCTAGAAACCAACTCATCTGCCAACCTAAACTAGTTGGGGAAGGTCTCGTTTGATTTAGTTTGTTATGTTTTCTGTATTCTGCAAAGTTTATTATGTGGTGCCTGGCTTAAAAAAGTTCATTCGTGCGGTTCCTGGTGATGTTCTTTTTTCCCTATCATTAGAACCAGATGGAATAATGGTGGTTTGGCTACTAATTTATGTAGCTTAATAGGTTAGCCATGTGTGGCCTTGCTGTTATGTTAGAGTTTCTTTATCTGAAAAACAGAACAAATGATAAGTATGGGAACACATACCTGAGGTTTCCTTTTAATCAATTCAATTTGGATCGTCCGATGGCCAGAGGCCTCCTGGAGCTAGTTTAGGTTTGGACATGTTCTGTAAGGGCATCTTTTTCATCGATTCTTCTTCTGGGCTCTGCCCTACCTTCCACGAATAGCAATAATAGAAAAGAAAAGAAAAAGCTAAATATAGTATTTGGAGATGGGGCAGGTGCCTCTTTCCTGAATATTTCGAGTGACGTGGATGAGATGGCTTTAGTATTTTATGAAATGTGAGATTCAGGTATTTTAAAGGCTAATTTCAAAGGAATCGGGCTGAGAAGGTTCGTGGTTTTTCAGGCAAATTCCTTTGTTTAGATCTTGAAATTAGCGTTTTTATTATTTTAAGAAATAATTAATTTGAGAATAACTTCCATTAGGAAGTGAATTTTAATATGTTATTTTGGGAGATTTTATTTATTTCCATCTAATTTTGTTCTTTTTGATAAAATTTGAGTTTTAGGGTTTTGGGATGTTTTCCAATTTCCTAATTGTTTTAGCTTATAAATACTATATTTATAAGATATTTTTGGCAGTTGATTTCAGAATTTCAATAAAATTTTTGTTGAAATTTTTTACATAATTCTCTTCAATTTTTCGGTATTTCTTAGAATCAACGAATCATTGATTGAATCATATAATCAAGCATTATGAGTGATTCAACGGATTCTCATAAGGCTCCTGCTATGTCACCAAGTTTGTACTATTTGTTTATGATTTTCTCAGCCTTTTACATTCTGGAAAGCTTTTGTTCTTTTAGGGTTTCAGAATAAATTTTGTCAAACTCATTATACAGCTGGGAATTTTGCAAGAACATGTACATAAAAAATGGCATTTGCTTCATGTTTCCCATGCTGCTTATATGAGCTATGTTGTATAGAAATTTTTCTGAGAGGTCGTTTTTCCGTTTCTAAAATGTTTATCATTTGCGTTTCACATCTTATTTATGCTTATTTTTTTTAGAAGAATACCCATTTTAACGTTTCGTTTCGTATCAGAAACTTTCCCCTTTTTGTTTTTGAACAACATAGTATATGAGTGCCATTTATTAATCTTTGTGCTGCGGATAAGAAGATTTTACCTTATTGTTGAGGCTGCTGGGACAATTGATGTAACACTCGAGAGAGGGATGGCCGGCTAAATTGATTTAACACTTGTTTTTTTATTTAATACCTCTTGGACTAAAGTGTTGATTATTTTATGAGTTGACAAATTTTAGCAAAATCCCAAGTGCAATGCACCTTTGTTTTTGCTGTCCCTGTCAATTTATCTGTCAAATAATTCTGTAGCTTCCGGGAAATTCATGAAGGACACACACAAAGAAACAGACATTTGAGGAAAACTAGATCTCAGAAGTTAAATGCTAAAAATAGTAGCCGTGACGTTGGATTTGGTTTCTAATAGATGACTTGGAGAAGACCTGGGTAGGGACAAAACTGTAGGCTTTTGGAAGCGTGCATAATGATAAAGTAGTCTCCATGGTAACCTTTGATTCTTATTTGATCATTTCTTTTTCTTTTTGTTATTTTAAAGTGTCTTTTCAGCAACTCAAAATATTGGTTTGATCAAATTCAGACAAGATGCTGTGTCTTGGATTGTGCGTGCTTGAACAGTTCACCTCTCTTTTCCCTTCTTTCTCCAGATGAATAGATGATATTTACATTTGGTCATAATGTTCAAAATACAAAGGACGAACGGATAAATGATAATGATTTGACAGTGATGCCTGATGCCCGAAATACAAAAGAGGAACGGTTGTAGTTATCAAATCATAGTCCTCCACATATAAAACATGAAATATTAATATGGACCTGGTTTGTTCACTCACTATCATATTAATATTCCCTTTTAACTTTTAAGATTTAAAGGCATTAATTGATGTGATAACAGAAGAGGATAATCATGAGAAATCTAATTCCATGAGTTTAAAAAATGATTACTTTTATCTTATTGAGGATCCCATCCCTTTTATAACTAGTCAAAAGGCCAATCTATCTACACTGATTACTCATTCTAAATCCAATGTGACGCCTGTCTCTTTTATTTTTTTTTTTAGCATGGAAAGATTTAGTGCGTTTGCATGCTAATTAGATATTTGAAATGATACCCATTTTTGCCTTTCTTTGTAAGTATGATTGGTTTTAGTGTCTGGATATTTATGGCTGCCTAATTAACAAGCTAGCTAGTTGCTTCATAACTGTACTATATATTAGCACATGTTAAAGCTTCGTCTTTGCTGAAGGAATACTGATATTCTTCAGACTGAAATCCCCATTTTGCCCTCGCTCATACGTCAATTATAAGTTGAATTGATAGCAGGGTTATCATGTTAAGCTCATCTAAAAATCCACTTGAACTTTACTGCTAGCCTGTTCACACCTAAATGATTGTTCCCATTCAAGGGCTGCAGAAGAATCAAACAAGGTTTGGAAGTACATTTGATGATCTTGCATTAGCTTGAAAACCTAATCAATGAGTCTAGTTTCAGTTGTGACAATTACATTGCATCCTCATATGCTCGACGACAAAGCATCTAGAAGCCTTACTGTTTTTTGCTACGTGTGGTTTGATAAAATGGAATGATGGCAACTTGCTGAAGGGACTGTGTTCTTATCTCTATGCTGTATATTTTGTGCCTTCCATTAATATCTCTAAATCTCTAAGCTTATTATGAATTAACAAGTAACTCATATTTAAAGACTATCAATGGTAATAAGATTTAAGTTGCTGCTATTTCATGGGTGAGGGTGAACTAGTGAATCAGCACCCTATTAATTAGTGGAGTGGATAATGTGAGCTTAAATATGTTATTGTTGCTATCTGAATGCAATAATAAAATTTAAGTTGAGGGATTCGTCTTCAAGCAGTTAGGATTTTGCAAGAAAAGAAACGATCTGAGAGCACAGAGCATTCTTTGTTCAAACACTCCGATATTTAAGTTAGATCTTTATAATTAGAAGAGACGGCAGATTTTTTTACCTAGATTTTTAGTGAGTTACTTTTGAGGAATGAGGGTTTGTTTATTTATAAAGGAGCTTGAGGGATTTGTGATAATTGTCCTTGATATTCTGGGATTGACTAGGATTGGTTTATCTTTATCTGATACAAAATTTTTGGATAAGATATTAAAGTTATCTGTTTGCACTTTTTTGTTTTGGCAATATCCCATGAGGGAGTCTCTAGGAGATATTGCCAAGTCACCTTGAGTTTTCTTTCATTTGGAGTCTACTGAGAAAGTCTCCTAGAGATCTTTCTCTCGGGAGGGTTATCGGGCCCTTTGTGGCTCCCTTCGTTGTTTTGTCCCTTAACACTTTATCTTTACCTTTTGGGCTTGTCTTTTTCTAGGCTTCATGATTGGGCCAGTGCGCATTCATTAGATAGATTTCTTTGCCTTGAGTCTTGTTCTCTTAGGGTTTCTTTTTAGGTTTTTCTTAGGATTTCCCTCTAAGTCTTTCATTGGGTCTATTTAATTAGGTTTTGGTTCACATGCACATCAATCGCTCCTCATTATTTACTTGAGGTTTCGTAGATGGAAGAGTAGCTTTTGTTGTTTGTTGGATAACTATGTGTATCCACAACTGGCCCTTATTTTCTATGACCCATTGGTTTAATATTTATCCTGGCCCCTATATGCTTTGGTAGTTCTTCGTGCTTGTTCTTTAGACTGAGAATGAAGTGATCCTAAGTTATTGACTTCAAGGTTTTTCATGTGTGGCCCTACAATCCTTATTACGACATGCATTCCCACGAGCCTTTTTGTAATACCCAGGAAATGCTTGAGGTTATAAATGAAATTTTACGAAGGGTATAAGTGAAATTTTTGAAAGAGCGGGGCTATAGGGTATACTATCATAGTGTTAAGTGATCGAATTGACTGTAGGAATTGCCCCGAACCCTAGATATTTAAGGAAAATAGAATAGTATCGACGAGTGATTTGAGGTATGATTTTAGGTGTCAAAAAAGAAATGGGATCGGGAACGATTTTCGGTATAGCTATGGATCAGGCTGAAAAATCAAATTGACATAGGAAACTTTCGAAAAGTCAATAGAGTGTGTTGATGACCAATATTTTATATGTAGAACAACCCTTAAGCAATTTTGGGTTGAAACAAAAGGACTTAGGGGCAAATCAATTAACTAACCCTAAGTGTAATTTACTAATTTTGCACGAAGGAGGTCAAAATGATAGTTTTTCAAAAATTTCGAGGATGAAATGAATAGTACAAAACTTGTGGGTCTTAATGGTAGTATTGGAAAGATCGGGGATGTTATGGAAAGGGTTGAAATGACATTTGAAATAAACAAGGGGACTGAAGTGTAATAAAACAAAAACAAGTGTGAAACCTGCAAAAAAAAGGTCGTTGCACTACCACCGCACGTGGAGCCATTTTCAGGTGATGGGACGATCATGGGTGGCTTGGGGGAGGTCGTATACGGCGCCTGGATGCTTAGAGGCCAAGCCTTAGCTGAGGGGTGGCCAGTTTTTGGCTATAAATAGGGGTTGAGGGTTTTGGATTTTTGGCACCCAAATTGGATGTGTTTTTTGGTGTTCCTAAGAGAGTTGATAGAGGGATTTTGCTCCTTGGTGTGTGGGCATCATTTCTAGAGCATTTGGGAGCACTTGGTGTTTGTTTGAAGCTGTTTTGAAGCGTCGCCGAAAAGTGCAGCGGACGCTAGGGCCAAAGCTTTGGCCTGCTAGTTGAGGGTGCTCCGGCGTTTGTTTCAGGCCAAGAAATATGCCATGCTAATCAATTGAAGATGTAGAAGAAGATGGCATCGGAATCCAGCATCGCCGGTGTATCAATACCTGAGAAGACGACCAGCACGTGAAGCTCATGCGCCAGTCTCACTCTTTCTTTCACGCGCGGTGTGTGCAGGCACGTGAGTGGTTGTAAAATTCTGAAAAAAATCTTGAAAAATCGGGAAAAATAAGATCTAGGTGTTTGTGCAAAAAGTTTTGGTGTTAGCCTTTTCAGTTTCTCGGTTTTCACAACGATCAGCCTCATTTTATGTGCAAACGAAGCATTGGAGTAAGTTTTAAAATTTTCTTTTGAAATTCTTAGCATATTATGAATTATTGTGGAGAAGGATTTGAGAAATTAGTTAAGGAAATATTTATTTGGAATATTAGAGAGGAAAATGGAAGAAAAATAGAGAAAATTATGGAAAATTAAGGAAAAATGGATTTTGATGCTCCTTTAAATAAATATGATGTTTACGGAGTGTTGAGGCTAGAGGTTGAGTATAAATATGGGTGTTTGAGGCTTGGCATGCAAATCGAGGTCATGTACGAGAATCGAGGCATTCTGAATACGTTCGAGGTGAGTGTTCACCCCCAAAACTTGATTTATTGTGAGTAGTTCTACACTAAGAACTTGATATTTGTTCTACCTAAACATGTTATGATTTCATGCGAAATGGTTTTGTTGCATGTGAACGGTAACCAGTGACGGTCGGTTTCATGAGGAAGGTTCGTCCTTAAATGTTTTGTACATGTGTATTGTATTTTATAAAATATTGTTTATATGGTGCATTGAGTGGTGATATGCGGCATTGTCATGTGTCTTGTGTTGTTCATATGGGATGTCAGTCTGGAATGTTGTCTGGATAGTGTAGCCGTAATTCCCCAAGAGTGTTGTTGGAATAATGTATAGGGATATCTTGTGCTGGTGTGCATACCAGGATAGCTACCTAGGTTTTCGTGCCAGGCTGTATAGCTAGGGAAGTTGCACAAAGATGATTGGTGGTCTATATGGGATATGAATTGGGTATGAGTAATATGTCATGAATGCTTTTGAGTAGGAATGTAATCCTTGATGTAATTGCGGTGAGCTGGGTTCCTTCATTGATGTGACCCTCTTGGGTCGAGAATGGTAATGATTGTTTTCGAGGTATCAGGGAGATGTGTTGACTTTGCCCCTCCTAAACTAAGGCTGTGTTGTGTCGATGTGTCAGTGTGATGATGTTTCCTTTAGAGAGATTGCTCTTTTCCCATGGTAGGGTTAAACGCTATAAGGGATTTTCTTGGGCTAGGGCTTGTCGGGTTGTGTCAGTTGTTCATGTCTTGCATACATTCATGAAAACGTGTTTGAACTCTCATTTAGATGATTCACAATCTAATATGGACTTTGTCCTTAAAATATTCAAATGTTTTAGGTGAAAGCAGCGGTGCGAAAGGAAAAGGAATTGCCGAGGAGTGATGGTGATTAGTAGATAGTTTATGGTATGTCGTTTTCAATTTTGTTGTTTATTTTGATAACGTCATGTAAAACGATGGTTTAACTTTAATGTTATGAATAAGATGGTTTCGGTTGTATACCATTTGAGGTTTCGATCTAACTTCCGCATTTGATATGATTTACCTGTCTTAATCTATTAATGATTCCGAGTTGATATACTGAGAAGGTGTAACGGGATTGTCAGGAAACGGCTTATGTGTTGAGTTTCTGTTAGAAAAAAATATATCCCCGAAATCTTATGTTAACTAACACCCTGGGAAAGTGAGGTATTACACTTTTAGTTCAATGCATGTCTTGACAACCTCTTTAGACTTCGTGCATCATAATGATTCTTTTAGCTCATTGCATGTCTTAATAGCCTTTATTTTCTTAGATGGTGAACCCAGATCATTCTTACGCTTTTTGCCTTTCTAATTCTAGATCATTTCATGCATTTTGGGTTTTGATTTTGGATTTATCTTAGATCATTCTCACATTTTTGTGTTTATGATTTCATATCATTCTTATGCGTTTTGCGCTTTTGATGCTAGGTTTATCCTAGATCATTCTTACTCATTTATTGCTTTTGATTATGGGTTATCTTAGATGATTTTTACACTTTTGTGTTTCGATTTTTAGAGTGTTCTCACACTTTTCACTTTTGATTTTAGGTTTTCCCTATCTTATTCTCATGTTTTTTTGCATTTATAATTCTAGGTCTTTGTGAATGATAGATCCTAGATCATTCTTGGCCTTTTGTGCCTTGGTTCTATGTTATTCTCACATATTTTGCATTTCTGATTTTATGTTTGTCTATCCATATTTTTTTCTTCTTGATGAACCCTAGGTCGTTCTTACACATTTTACACTTCTGATGCCAGGTTGCTTGTTCACCAAGATTTTAGTCATTTTCATGCATTCATTGACCTAAAAAACAAAACACACAAAAAAAGAACTACAATATGGTAAAAGTTTTTAATTTAGGCATCATCTACCATAGTATAACTTCAAATGGTTTGTATTTAATCTCACCTATTTTATTTCCCTGAAGCATTAGCAATATATTTGTGTTTTTTCATGAATTCCTTCATAGGCCTCATTTATAGAATGCTTGGATCTTTGTGGGCCTAATCATTTAAGTGGAGAATTGTGATCCTTGGCCTTTGCCTCTCAGGGTATTCTTTTTGCACTGGATTATATCCCTTGTCCCTAAGGTAATTTTTTTAGGCCTTGGTGTCCACAAATTTGCTCAATTTCCCCTCCCTAATCAAAGTCTTTATTTGGTTAACATGTGTTGGTGGAGTGTACATGAGTATCGTGGAATTGACATAAAGCATTCCCTTTTATCCCCAAGGGTTTTTCAGTCTTTTTGGGGAATTTGATAACGTTCAATCCTGTAATAGCTGCTAAAATAGTAGAGTGTGATTTTGTGAGCAGGGTATAATTCATGAATTGGATTCTAGGAGAGCCATTAGACTTTTTGGCTTTCTCTTCCTTCTGGCTTGTCCCTTAATTAAAATCTCTTTCTTTTCTCTTCTTATCTTTTCTTCATTTCTTTCAGCTACCTCGACTCATAGAATGTATTTGTTGGCCCAAACAAACAAGTCTGCCAAAGTTGTAAACTGATCTAAAGCGAGAGATTAATATAGTGGTATTGACTTGGTGTCTAGGAGCATTGCAGAAAATGCCATGCCCACTTGCAAATCTTGTATTTATGAAGTTATGTTCCTAAAATGGTTTACATGTTGTCTGAGAGTTTTTTTTCTTTATTATCAGATATTAAGTAAATATGTAGCATCTTTCTTTCTTTGACTATTAATGATAAAAGCCCTTATAAACTCTCTCCTCAATTGTTTAAAGAAGGAAAGGAAAAGAAGGAAATAATTTCCTGATTAGGCTATTAAACCATGTGTGAGCATGGTCAGTTAAAGTTAAAGAAAAGGCTCGGCACATGTTAGTGTTTTTCTAGTTGTGTAATAACATTATAGGTTCATAATTTTGGATGTGATCGTGAGGATCACATTTCCCCAAATAGGTAGTGAGTTGTGACATTTAAGTTTAGGAGAAAGGGATTTCTCCATGATTTTAGGAGTAAGGGCATTTTTCTCCTACGTTGGTCTTCTTCAATGAGTATCAACTTCTTTTGTTCGAGTACCATTTTCAATCATCTTTTTCATGTTTGCAACGTCGCAAGTGCTAAAGATAGATTAATTATCCCTTTCTTGCTCCTTTCTAGGTTGATGCCTTGGTGAGATTCTAGCTTCACTTGCCATTGTGCTTTCTATGATTTCTTCACATTTTTCCTTGTGGGCAACCCAATTTATTTTTTGACTAGGGTAACACTTGCCCTGTATTATTAACTTGAAAAGGTCTCTGTGGCCCTTTTTCTCAATAGATCTTTGGGAGAGGTTGATATCCTTGTAGGAGACTCCCTCTTAGAGTCTCAAGAGAATACTCGAGTGGAGGTTCTCTTTTAGCACAATTTTGTAAAATAGGCAAAAATGGAGCTTGCATTAGGACGTTTTATAAGAAGAGTTCCATTCACGAAAAGACCAACTGCTTTCTTCGTGCTTTATAATTGCTTAAAGGAACAGTTTGGGGGAGGGGGGGGGGGGGTTATCCTTGAGACTTAGAGAGCTTTTTCTGGGAGAGTCTCGCTATCTCTGATTAGGAGGACTGTTGATATGTTAAGGCCCTCTTCGTTTGATTTATTTTCGACACCTTGAAATCTTATATAAACCATGGTGAATTTTTTTATTCTTATAGATATCGTCAATTATTGTTTCATGTTTCTTGAATACAACAATAAAATTTATGCTGAGTGATTCGTCTTTAAATCGTTAGGATTCTACAAAAAAAAGAAATGATTTGAGAGCGTAAGATACTTTCTATGTAAATACTTTAATATTTAAATTAAATTTCTATAGTTAGAAGAGAAAGCATGACTCTTTCTTGAATTTCAATGGATTAACTTTGAAAAAAGAGGCAATTCCCTGATGGTGGTAAAAAGTGAATCCCAATCCCATATTAAAATAAAGAGGACGTTTAAGGAAAGATGAATTTCAGGGATGGTAGTTGGGGGCACCCCTATACCATTATTTTATTTTTGACTTGGATGTTGTTATTTTGAATTAGTAAACATAATTTCTTTAAATAAATCCGTAATTATTATTTTTATATATTCTCTTTGACAAAGAAAACTTTTTATCATCCTGCCGAGGTCGGTCGAGAATTTTAAATAAATATGCAAAACACACACATATACATACTCCTACATATTATTACAATTTACAAGGCTGTAACCCATTTGACCACTAGAAGATCGGGTCAATGGATTTGGGATAAGGACTAGTCTGAAGAGCCATGTTGCGGCACAAGTCAACCGTCACTATGATGATAATGATGATGATGATGATTATGATGAACAAGTTCTATTAAAGATGAACTCTGCAACCAACTTGGGATTTTTATGGACCTTAATTAATTGCCCGCCCTTTACATCAATTTGCACGCTCTCTGTCTTCTTTCTTCCTTTCTATACTTTGGGTTCTGAGTTTGGACTTTGACCCACATTTGTCGCTTCCCTTATCCTCTTTATAATGAATTAGGAACTAAACATGTGTTTTGCTTGCATACTTACAAAGGGCGTGGCCTTTGTTTTTATTGTGGTTGCCAACTCGTTTTTCACAAAATATAAATTTTTAATTCATGAAGAGGAAGTTATTTTACCATAAGTTAAGTTAAATTTCATGTATTATAATTTAAAGGTGCGTTTGATTGCGAGTATGGAATTTATATGAAAAAAAAATATTTTCTAGGTAATTGAATTATTTAGAATTAAATTATAGAGAAAATGTCAATTGAAGGTATTTGATTGGCTTAATTTTTTATCTAGAAATTGTTGTATTTTTCTATCTTTTGGTGTTTGATAGTTATTATTTTCCATAGAAATAGGCTTTTTTTTTCCAATTTTTGTTGTTTGATAGCCATTATTTTTCATGAAAATTAGTACTTTTTCCATGGAAATTGTACCATTTTTTAGAAAAAAAATTTAAAAATACACAAATTAATAATCAAATACACAAAATAATAAACACATATATACATAATCAATAATCAGATACATAAATTAATAATCAAATACCTAAAATAATAAAATACAGGCATATTCACAAAATAATAAATAAAATTTTTTAAAAAATAATCAAATACACAAAATAATTGAACACATATTAATAAATTATACATAATTATTTTATTATTACATCTTCATATATTATACACAATTATTTTAATTTTTTATCAAAAGTCTTTTTTTAATATTTTTATATTTTTCTAGATACCCCACAACCAACCCACCCCACCCCATGCAACACCAAAACCCAAGAAACCCTTTAATGACTTATCTCTGAGGCCCTGCCCCCCTCTCCCCACCATCTGTTGCCTGTTCATCTTCTTCTCTCTCTCTCTTTCTCACCCTCTTCTCCAAGTAGTAGCCATCGCCATCTCTATCTCTTACCCTTTCTCACACTTTCTCTCTCTCCCCCTCTTGCCACTGTCGTTGACCCCTACCGCCAATGCTGCTGCACCGCTGTCGACCCCCAACACCGCTGCTCCAGCCCTTCCTTCCTTTCTTCGTCGTCGATCTCGCCACTGCCGGTCGATTCGTCGTTACCACCGCTGCTTGATCCACCAAACTTCAGTGAGTCCTCTCTCTCTCTCTCCCCCTACCATTAAACCGGTTTGGAACACGAAATCGAAACTTGTCTTCGGGGAAGATGGCGACGAACAAGGGGAAGGCACAGCGCCGAATGGGAAAGAAAAAACCTGGGATGGAAGACGTCGAGCAGGTGGGAGCTTCCAATTGCCGAGAAAATTTGATCTATACCCCCGGCTAGAATTCATATTCCTTAAAAAGTTGGAAAAGATGGTCACATGATCGAAAGTTAGAACTTTAATTGCTTGGAAAATATGTGCAATCAAACATGTTAAAAGTTGAAATTTAGATGGAAATTGATCATTTTCCATGAAAATTAAGGCAATCAAACAGCCCTGCGTGACACTAAAGGATAAATTAGTAATACAATCTCAATTTGACTACTCCTAACCTTTTAACAAGCCAATAATTAATAAAATGACCCAAAATAAATTACATAAATAAATATGAACCGGATGGAATTTGTTTAAAAACAAATTTTATAAAACGTTAAAAGACTCGTATAAATTTCCTTACTAATATTTATGTACGTGATAGTTGTTCATACAAATTTTATCGAATTCACATTGTTGGGTCAAATTATTATATGATATACTTTATAATACGGTTGAAAATAATTAATAGGTGATTAAGTGCCTTAGGATTAGACTTTGAAGGTAGTAGTAGTTAGCATTCATTAATTGATTAGTTACAATAATTAAGCACTAGAGTTGAAAGCCCTCAAATCTCCACTCTCTCTTTGTATCAATTTCCCACTCTATGCAATTAGGGTTTGGAGTAGCTCATCCTAATAATAATAGGATCTTGCTATTTGGATAGAATCTATCCCGATAGAATTATCCTTTTTTGTCATTTTAATTATTAACATTAGGATAATTATGTCATTTAATATTTTTTTTACCAACGATACCCTTTCCGGTCACAATTCAAAATTTCATTCTCTCTCTTTCTTGTAAATTTAAATTTTAATCTCTCACTTAATTTAATGAATTTTTAGAATCCCAAAAGTCATAATGACTTTAAATACGGATTATTCTACTTTGTTCGAATTGATTGACGCACAAAATCATTAAAAATATCAAATAACAAAAATATCAATAATAAAACCCGCTCAATAATTCAGGCAAACCCCAATTTCTAAGACTGCATTTAAGATGCAACCGCTGGCGGGTTGCATTTGGGATGCAGCCGCAGCCTGCCAGCATGCAGTCCGCTGGGATGCAGCCGCAGCCTGCCAGCATGCAGTCCGCTGGGATGCAGTTGCTGGCATCCCAGCGGACTGTAAGACGCTAGGATGTAGCCAGCCAACATCCCAGCAGATGAAGTCCGCTGGGATGGCAGGGTGCATCCCGCCAGCATCCCAACGGACTGCAGTCCGCCAAATAGAGAACTGCATCATCTGGCGAACTACATTTTTTGCCTAGTATGGGCGGACTTCAATATAGATGAAGTCCGCCCGTTCAACTCGAGGCAAGGCAATAATTTTAAGATGAGATATTTTTATCATTTGATGTCTTTAGTCATCCCGTGCATCAATTAATTTGGATAAAATAAAATAATCTATGAATGAAATAAAATAAAAGAAGAATGCAAAGAGAATATATTAATTATAGCCAATGGTGTGCTGCCACCTAAGTGTCATGATTGTCATTATTCATTTTCATAACTAATTTTTTTTGTTTTGGAAATATGCAACTTTAATGTGTTAGATAGTAATTTTAGGCGGGAGTTTTAAGAAGAGAAAATACGAGTGAAGAGTTAGAATTTTTATAAGGTTAAAATTGTCTTTCTGTTTTGTTTAATATAATTAAATTATTATAAAATAATATAAAATAAGCATTAAATGCCTTTCTATCCAGATAGATTCTATCCAACTAGATTTACCGATAATAATATTGCTGTAAAATGTCAAAGATTTCATAATTAGGCAAGCTGATGAACCAAGACTTCTTCAATTAGAGCTTTTAAATGTTTTTTTTTTTTGTAAAGATTTGAGTATAGGGAATTATTCTTATTCTTACATTAATAACGCTAACTTTTTGGAAAAAATTTCCACACATTTGACCAATAGCTAACCAATACCTTTCAAATTGAAAAATGGAGCAAATTAAATTCATCCAACTACCTTTATTTACTTTTTATTTTTGATAAATTATTCGTCCACGGTCTAACTAACTGGAAGAATTATTTAGTTAATATTTGTTATTATATATATAAAGTAGTTGATTATATATTTGCAAAACCATGTTCTCCAAACTCACACGTTTCCCTTAATGTTCCTCAATAATGGTGGATTTGAACACCCAACTCTCGTGTACTAATGCTCTAATTAGTCATCATTAGACCCAATAATTTAGTTCAAGTCCAAAAGTTCTCAATAAGAAACTTGTTTTACTTCCCCATTTTCTTCCCTTTTCTGTTCATCCAAACACGGCCTCCCACATGCATCGTATCTGTAACATACTATATTAGCCCAAAAGAAGGAACAATGGAACTAACTGCCCGTTCTCTGTGCCACCTCACCTTCTATTCTCTTTGGTTGGCCGCCACATTGCCTACTGATTTTGACTGTTTCCGGCCACAAGAAAGCAAGATCCGTTGCCAAGCAAGATGACTCCATTATTAGTTTGTAAATTACATACTTTAAATTAAGTATAAATGTGCTGATCAGAATATATGTTTACATTTACTTTAAAAAAAATTGAACTTAATTTGATCATAATTAAATCATCAATGTTAATACCCAATTCGAGCTTCATCATAAAAGCGTTTATACACAATACGATAGTGCAACACAAATTAATGAAGGAGTAATTCGTTTTAATTAATTAAAGAAAATTAATTTGGTAAAAAGTTAAGTTCAAAATATGAAAAACACATGGAAGAAGGAGCGCACTTCAATTGTTATCTAATTCATAAAGTTAAAGACATCAATCGACATGTTTATATAGTGACAAATTAATTGTCATGCTATATGTACCCAAGTGTTATTTAATTAAAAACGAATTGATAATACTCTTTGTCACATTTTAATAACGACACTATAAATTTTATTTTATTTTTCGAGCTTTGCTTAAACACGAGGCATAATTACCAATAATGGGGCAGAGTTACTTAATAAAAAATGGAACGTGTAACTTCTGGAGAAACGTAGTAGTAAGGCGAAAATCCAGAACAGACTATATATGACCCAAAGACAATAGAGAAGTAACTTTATTAATAATACGTAACGTTAGGTAATATTAAAAGGAGTGTCAATTGGAACAACAACCAAATAAACAATAATAAGCATGGGGAGGGGGAAGAGGTGTTCAATAATGTAGAAAGACTTTGGGTTGGGGCTGCAGCATCTCTTTTGAGAAAAACCAGGTAGTTGTGGATTTATCGGAGCCCCAAACAGGGCGTACGCCATTCGGCATGTACCTCAGACTGATCCGTCTGACTGGGGTCAAAATGCTGACCTGGCATCTAAATCTTAATTGTGCCGAATTTTGTCTTCCTTTTAAAGTTTGTTTTTATTTTTTTTTTAATTGCATTTCAAATCCCCATGCTACTTACCACCCACCCACGTTTCGGTTAAAGTTGAACCAAATTGTGCTCTACATTTATTTTTTAAGCTTCTTTTGTTTCTCTATTCTCGTGTTGACTCGATAATAATTTTTTTATGGGTACATATATATTTTAATATATATATATTATTCATTTTAATAGAATTATTAAAATATAATTGATATAATTATTAAAGTAAAAATATAAAAAATTAAAAAAGTAAATATTAAAAAAATATATAAATATGTTTATGATAAGAAAAATAGAGTCATGGGACAGAACGCAAGTTGTGGGCTTTAGTTTGACCGAGTTGAGGCCGACTCCCTCATTTGTCTAACATAATAATGGTTCGAAATTAAATGATTTTTAGAGCTGAGTCGAATCCTATCAAAAGAGACGTGCTTTGACTACGCCCAAATATTCAAACAATTTTGTTTGAATTCGGACCACTTGATTTTGCATCAAGTGCTTCATAAATTTAATTGGGTTCCATTAATTTTATATTAGTTGACACTATCCATGTTAATGAGTTGAATATCTATCCATTAATTAATTATAATATTAAACTGACATATTTTATATATGCTTTTTTTAGTCTTAAAATTGGGTACTGCAGCACTTTCATTATTATGAATAAAATTCTTGATAAGATAATCATTATGTATTTAATTTATTTCTATCTTTTTTTTTGTATTTTATTTTGTATCATACAAAAAGAAAAAAAAAAAAAAAAGTGGTTTCTAGTGGTAGGTTGAGTCAAAGCTCAATGGCCGCCCTCTTCTCTTCTCTTCTCCACCCTATTACAGAGCACTTGAACGTACCGGGAAGCCCAGTATTTCAAGCCCAAACACCTACCTTTACATTTATGGTTTCACCTCCAAAGCCCGTTTTGTTTTAATATAATTTTATATATATTATATTGATATTCTTGTAGTATAAAAAGTCTTTATCATAATACCATTTTGAGGATAACACTATTTAAAAATGTAAAACTAAAAAAAGAAAGTAAAAGCCAAACCCAAAACCATTAAAGCCCCCATATCTCATCCTTGTGTCGGTGAAGAGTTCAATTCAAACATGAACTCTGATCCGGAGAGATTTCTCTCTAGTCTCTACGAAATATACCGACATTTTTGGTGAGCTCAAAAGGCTGCCTCTTGCGATCAGATACATACAGATAACATCTCCCATTCTATTCCATTCCCATTCCAGTCCCAGTCAAATTTCCTTCCTACGTGTGAACGCCCCAGCTCAGTCGGCCGGCCAACTGGTGCACGTTTTTGCAATCGCACGGCATCCTAATCATAAACATAAACAGTCAGAAGCAGTACTTCCATCCTGTAGGATTCAATTTCCCCGGGAATTTTTCTTTTTCTTTTCTCTCCCCAGAGGTGTGGTAATAGATTTGCCAACCGACTGCGACTGTGTCTATTTCGGCGGGTAAAGCTTGAATCCACAGCCTTGTTATATAGCAAGTGGGTCGTGATTTTTCACCGGAAAATCATCTGGGTAGACTTTTGGCTTGTTGGTTTCCAGGGAGGTTTGAATTGGGTGCATGTGCTTTATAAAGGTGGCGGACCCAGGCGACACCGGTAAGTACGTCAGATTCCTGGCGGCCGATGAAGAAGGCAGGCCTTCGGAGCAAACTGGTCAAGAAATGCAACAGCCTGAGCCGCCGCCGCCGCCGCAGCAAGAGGCCGCGACACCGATGTTTCCGGGGTACAGTCTGAGTAGAGAGATGTCGGAGATGGTGACGGCGTTGACGCGTGTGGTCTCAGGCCAGAGCTCCGTCCAGGGGCCTAGCGGCTCCGGGACCCGGCCTTCTTTTGTTGGCGGCTCTTCTGGGATTTACTCCTCGAATTTACCGAATTCGTCGGATTACTCCTCGTCGAGCTCCGGCTCGTGGGCCGGCCAGAAGAGAGGCCGTGAAGAGGAAAGCGTCACCCAGTTCTCCGACGATCAGCTCCATAGGGTTTATAGAGGGTTTAGTGATTTCAGAACCACCTCTCATGGAGATTCATCTTCTCTCGCTACCACCGGTTAGTAATTAATAAATTTTCATTGTGATCAACACTATTCCATTCTTCTCAAATTCAACAACAACGCAAACAATCTAGAAATTTCAAGTATATTTTTATTATTTTTAAAATTAAAATGTTTCGAGATAAACCCTAAAAACGTAGCTTCCAATACATTGTTGATTTCAACAACAAAGATAATCTTGTTGGCACTCAATGCGTTTGATGTGTGTAATCCTTGTTTTGTTTAACAGCGCAAGATGAAGCTAGCAATATTGTGACAGCATCCTCATCCTCCTCCTCCGCCCCCGCTTCCACCGCCGTACAGCAAGTGGAAACGGCTTCATACGAAGAGGGTGGCGGAGAGAGGCGGCGGAGATACAGAGGAGTGAGGCAGCGGCCGTGGGGGAAATGGGCGGCCGAGATAAGGGACCCACACAAAGCGGCCAGGGTGTGGCTTGGCACTTTCGACACCGCCGAGGCCGCCGCCAGGGCCTACGATGAGGCCGCCCTGAGATTCCGAGGCAACAGAGCCAAGCTCAACTTCCCCGAAAATGTTAGATTGTTGCCGCCGGTCCACCCTCCGGCGGCGACCCAGTTGGCCGTTTCCAGTTCCCCGGCCACCCTTTTGACGCCAGTCCAGCCGCCGCCCCCGCCCCCGCCCATCCAAACCTCGGACGTTGCCAGAGACTACTGGGAGTACTCTCAGCTTCTACAGAGCTCCGGCGAATTCCATGGCCGGCAGCCCACCACCTTACTGGAGCAAATGTTCTACGCTTCTCAAACGCCGGCTTCTTCTTCTTCACCTTCGGTTGGATCTTCCTCGGCTTCTGCGACTTCTTCCTCATATCCTCTGCTCTTTTCAAGCCAGCAAATAGGTGGTGACTTCCGTCGACCGGGAAGTCAGAATCAGGGTGGCGGATCAGATTTCCCGGCACCCCCGTGGACCGGTTCCGGCCAGTACCCTCCCTCGTCTTCTAGTTGAGCTTCTATTCACATAAAATATTATTATTTATTTATTTTTCCTCAAAAATACAGGACAGCAAAGCCATACTTTTTGATCTTTTTCCTGTTGTAGCTAGATAGGCTCATAGTTTTGATTTTACTATGTATTGAATGTAATTTTGGCCCCACTATAAGTATCATTTTATTAGTATTGATATTTGATCATGAAGTTGGATTTTAGGCTTAGTTCGATGTTAAAGATTTGATGTTTACCTTATCTTAATCATTGAGAGAAGTATGTAGAAGCCCATCAGCTTGTCAAGCTGTCTCATCGTTTGCTTCACAAAGCCCAAAATTACTTTAGTCAGACAACGGGACATAATTAATAACTATCATCTTTCTTTATGCTTAGTGCTGAGGCCCTGTTTGGTTCACGGCTGACTTTATATCTCTGCTTTTCCAGATACGTTGAAACACATGATAGTCATTCTCGAGACCGACCAATTCTTTAATTATGATATATTTTCAAAAAAAAAAAATAAAAAAAAAATCTTTCGTGCACGGTAGGAATTAATTGTACAATCTAGTGGGTGACAATAATTAGCATATAATGGGTGCAAATGCAGGGTAGTATTAAAAACATGTTCGGCACAATATATGCTTAAAGGGCCCCATGTGAGTTAGGCTTCTTGGTATGCTCGTCTTCTCGTTTAAAACATTCTTAATGTTATGAATATGAGTTTATACATACATTGTAAAATCGAAATTTCACTCCCAAATGAACCATTTTGTGTTGCAGAGAGCTAGGAACAATGCAGCCCATGTTGGCTCCGCCGTCAGCCGCCATTTCCTCCGACGACCATGTAGCCACCTGCAGCTCTAAAAATGCCTTTTCGGCCAGCTGCTAAAAGGCCATCTCAGAAAACTAATACGGCCGGGGCCACATGACCAGTCCAGTTCGGGGCGCTTCTTCTAATTTTCAACTTACGAATAATAATTATTATTAAATGAGACTATACGTTACATGAGATGTTTTTTTATTTTGAATTTCTAATTTTTTTTTTATTATCACTCAATGTGGACAGAACATTTCTGTCCCCTCTAAAAAGTAATTAGTTTAAATTCCAATTCTCTATATATCTTACTCAACAAGCGTGTCAAAATAGCAGCCACTTAAAAATTTGGTTCCCATTCATAGCAAAAGATGGGAGTTAAGGTTTGGGGAAGCTCAAGTTCGACGTGGCACCATATATATATATATATTGGCATCTTCTCATCAAGGCCAAGCCAAGCCAATCCTATCAATCTCTTTTCTACAAAATCCCCAACATGATTCATATTAAGAGAGGGAGCGACGCTTGCCCTCCAATCCAAACTTTGATAGGGATTTCCACTTCTGGAGTGCTAACTCCACTTTCTTAGTTACAAGCAATCCAAGTAAGACAATACAGTATTGATCTTTCATCATCGTTCAAAACATGGGTTTAATTAGCACCCATTAATTTCCCTACCTAATTAAATTGCAATTGTTATTTTCTTGGGTATATGTGGTAGATAAATTTAAATAATAATTACATTTAGTAACTTATAAATTATATATATATATATTAATTAGGCAAGTACATAAAAAATTTACATTAATTTTTCTATACTAATTTTATTTTTTATAACGCTAAAAAAAAAAAAAGTTAACTCTACTAGAAGAACGTATATATACATATATATAATTATACAAAATTTACAACAAATTAAGAGACATTGGGTGAGACACAGTGGATGAGTCAGTCAAATGCCATTAAATTAATGTCAATATTATGGTTGGAATTTATTACTTGAGATTGAGGATTACGTCTCGTCTCATCTTAAGGACATCATCCTCTCTCTCTGTATGTATAAAATATTCATATAATATTGTGTGCTTGATTTGTCCCATTCAAATCTAGAAAAGTACAGGTGGGGGAGAGAATCCATTTTGGATGACGCTAACACTCACGTGGAGGGGCACGTGACAAGATGCGTCTCATATAAAGAGGATGAGAAGCAAAGAAAGAGAAGGGAAGAGATAAGAGAAGAAAAACAAGAATATAGAAGAAAGAGTTGAGAAAAGCCACGTGCACCGTATTACGGATAGCCAAAACGCCGCCCTAGGATTCCACGTATGCTCCTCCTCGTACTCCTAGCCTAGGCGCTGCTGCATGGACGCACACGTCGTCCACCGCCTTCTCGCCTCGACTTCTTTCGGTTAACGGCGGCGTGTTTGGGAGATCGAGATATTAACTCTAAATTATTTTTTTAGATAAAATATATTTATTGTATTTTATTTTTATTTTTAATTATTAGTTTTAGTTGATATTAGATTAGATTTATTTTATTTTAAAATATTTATTAACTACTAGCAATATTTTATTAAATTAAAATAAAGTATAATAAATATATTTAATTTAAACTTAATTTGAAGGGTAATGATTATTTGCCTAAAATTTGTCTTAAAATGAGAGTCCTTAATTTTTTTTTTTTTTTTTTTTTTTGGGGGGGGGGGGGGGGGGGGGGGGCGGCGCTCATTTATACCTTCGCATAAACAATAATTAGTGAGACTTCTTGATGTTATTTTAAAAAATGACCAAAAAATTTGTTACTATTACTTAATAATAACAGTAAAAAAGTGTTATTTGCTTTCATATGTTGTTGTGTCATTGTTATTTACTTATATTTTGGGATTGAAGTGGCAAAAGGAGGTGGGGGTAGGCAAGCGATTTGTTGTTTACCTAACCTGTTGTCTCTATCTTTAGGGTAGAGAAATTAAAGTTAATTAATTTCTTAGGAGAAAAGAAAAAAATTAGTGAATAAACTGTCGTCAATGTTTGACGAGCGATTATTCTTTTTTTTTTTTTTTGAAAAAAAAAAATACGATCATCTCTGTTGATTTTTGTAAAATAAAAGATTTTGTTCATCACAAAGAGAAATTGTGTGACCAATACACACGATCAACCCGAGTTGCAATGTGAATAAGGATTTTTTGGTCATTGGGGGACTGAATCTGAAAAGGACCGAAGCCCAACTCAACCAATTGAAGAAGAGAAAGTGGAAATCCAAACTTGGCAGTGTATATATATATATATGTGTAAGAATAGGAGAGGAGAGGAGAGGAGAGGAGAGGAGAGGGGAGGTCAGGCTTCAATGTTGGTACATGGAAATGACCCAGGCCAAACTCCTTTGAACAAACTTTGTCCACTTACCTTCATGTTCTGTCTAATTTGGTTTTATGGCTAATTTTGGTCAGCCACGTTAATATTGTTCGATCAATCACAATTTCAAGCAGTGTTTTCCTTTTTTTATTTTATAAACCAAGATAAAAAAAGAGCAAGAATATTTTCACAACTTGTTAGGGAAGATTAATAGTGTATTCAAAATAGTCTAGTAATAGGATAACGAGGCTATGTAGTTTTTCTTTAAAAATATGAGTTTTCACAAAAAATAGTACTAGACTTGCTTTTTTAAATTATTTAAGAAAATACTATATTTGTTAGAATGACACTCGTCATGCTAGCGAATTGTTCGATATCCACTGATCAACTCTCCAACAACCCATAACTCATATTCACTAGTTGAACGAGATTTTTTTAATCATGAAATATGAAATATCACTCATTAACTGATTTGACAAGTCTCTAGTGGAGAGTCACAAATCTCAATAACTTGTGGAGAGTAGCAGATTGGTAAATAATTTTTGAAAGTCCCATATTTTGAATAAAAAATAAAGAATAAATACAATTTTTTTTATTCAATAAATTTGTGGAGGACACATTCAAAAGAGAATGGCTGGGAAGGGGTGAGAGTACAGAGAATTTAATTAATGGAAGAGTTAGGCGAAGGGTGGCGCCCCCCCGGGGGGGGGGGGGGGTGGCGAAAAAGCCATGAAAGAAGCAGCATGAATATGGTCAAAGCGAAATAGCATTGGCCAACTGTCGTAACAAACTGCGTTTGGACTTGGCAACAGTGTCACCAATCTATGATCTATCTAATCAACCTCTTGACAAAATACATGAAAGAGAGTTTCAGCTCACCAGTTCGCTGTCACTTGTGCGTGCGTGCGTGTGCGTGCTGTCTGCTTTGACACCACCGCAGTTGCCCTCTCCTCTCCTCGACTAAAATCAATTATTGTGGCAACCACAACATCTAATAAACTACAGACTACGAGCAATGGTATAAGGTAGAGACCAAAATTTAATTTTCTAGTTATGAAACATTTTAAACGGCAAATTTTAATCCAAAAGCATCTCCGATTTAGTTTGGTTCTAAAAGGGTCATTTTTGTATGTGCCTTCTATTCTTTCTTGCTCAATGAGATTGGTAGGACTAGTTGCAATAATGGCGAAATATCTTGATCCAGCAATCCTTGCAATAGGGCTAACTAGTACTTGTAAGTATTTTGACGCTCAAGTTAGTAAGATTCAAAATGTTAGAGTGTGGGTAAGACTTGAAAAGAATATACTTTGGTCTATGATCAGGCTGATTTATATAGAGATGAAGGTACCTTGTGTGTTGCCAGGCATCGTGGGAGGAAAGAGGGTTGAGATGCACGGTAGTGATAGGGATCATTCTTGAGGATCTTGATTTGATGAAGATTACGAGTTGATGAGGATCAGCGTGCGAGTTGTTTAGGGTTGATAGAATTTGTTACTGGTGCAAGGATCTTGGATTAGATGAAAAGATTATCCAAGTTTCTTGGACTAAGATCTAATTCGGGGGTCTGACTAGGTGCCAAGCTAGGGGCACACGGCCTAATGGATCAGTACTGTCCAGAGCCCCCTAGGTCAGATGTTCGCAAGGCTGAGCATCGAAGCTCGGAACGCGGCCGAGGTGGTGGTAACACTCTAGTTCGCCTTGACCTTGGATCGGTCTTACTAAGGCTAAGCTTAACGTAGATGAGCTCGATGTAGTCGAACTCGGTAGTTCCAAAGGGTATTTTTTGGGGTATTGACAAAAGGCGCATGCAATCTTAAAATTCGAGGCGTCCGTTCTGGAAGATGTGACGTCGTGGGAAGATAGGAGTTGTTGTTTCTTTTGTTTTAACCCAAGGCATTTAATGCGTGTCAAACAGTGTGACAAGTGGCGTGATCTCTACAAGTGATTGATGACGTTTAATCTTTGTCTGTTGGATGCATCATGCGGTGCCGATTTGTTATCTAGGATGGGATTAGATCATAATTGTTTAGCGATATCTATATATAAAGACATTTGTAGGTTGTTTTCCCACTTTTTACTTTTGCATTTGAGATTAATTTCCGAACCCTGGTGCTCCGAGAGCTTCTGCATTCTTCTTGCCTTCAATGGTTCGCGTGCTTTTGGCTTGGGCCAAATTCCCCTTTCACTCATCTTTTACAGATTCCACTCACTTCCATAAGTAACTTCGCAAAATTGATTCATTTTATTCTCTTCTCTTCGCTCCTTTTGCTATTTTCTACTGGTTCATTGAGTGTTAGGGTAAGTTCGGGGGAGCACATCTTGGGAAGGGAGTGATTTGGTGATATTCATGGGAGAGCTCCTAGTGAGAAGTCTGTTGCCTGGCCGTCGGGCTTTGTTGGTTGAGCTTAGGGGAGTGATTCTATGTAAAGATTGGGGTAGTTAAAAGATAGATCGGATTAGGAACGGGGTATGACTTCTGATAGCTCTATTTTCTTTGGTTCCCCCAATGATAGTATAGGTGTTGCATCCATGGCCAGGTCACCTTCAAGTCCATTTTCTGGTGTGAGTGGTGATTATAGCTGGGTGAGTGAGGACGTGTCCAAGGTTGACTCAATATAAAACTCCCCAGATAGCATCATCGTGTTGAGGTCGCGAATCCATTTATTAACGGTTGAAGACAAGGGTTTGTTTAAGTGTCGACCTTGTAGGGAAGATGAGTGAGTTTTCATGGCTGCAAACTCAGGGTTGATTTTTGTGTACCAGACGTTTTTTACATGTCTTTGTCTTTGACTTTTGTTCACCGAATTCCAGTACTCGATGTTGGCGATGTTGAATGTTGCCTTAACCCAGTTGCACCTAAACTGGACCTTCATGAGGGCCTTTGAAGTGTTGTCAAGTTTATTGGGTCGCGAAGTGAGCACGGGGGTTTTCTTTTCCTTCTTCTAGTTGAAGGGCGTCAGTAAGGGTAGTTGGGTCTTTTTGAATGGGCTGCCGAGAAGAAGTTGTTGAAGGTCTTTGACAGTTTCTATAAGAATTTCCAGGCCGGCTACTTCAAAGTAGCCTTTCAGCAAGACGTGCTCGCTTTCTTCTTAGATAATAAAGCGACCACCAATTTCTCTTTGTGCTGGAGTGAAGAGTTGAGCTCCATCATGGGGGTGGAATACTAACGTTTAAGCTTGGAGGACTAACTGATGGTGGATCTCCTTGAGGATTTCTTGGTGTTGGAGAGCTTGGCCTTTGTCAAGTATGGGAATGACCAAGAGGGTCTGATCGCCTATATGGGTCAGTTTTTGCCCTGCCTTTCTTTTTTGGCTAACTCTTGTTGTTGCTTACTCTGTTTGTTGTTGCTTACCCTATTTATTTTCTATTTCAGGTGAGATGACCCCCAAGATGACTACCAAGGAAGTGAGGCAGTGCACTACGGAAAGAGAGGGTTGAGTCGCACTCAAGGTCAGCACGCAAGGTCATCGAGAAGGCCTTTACTTTGGAGAGAGGTCCTCGGCCATCCAAGGCCCCCGTGTTGACTAAGGATCTAGCGTTGATTCCCCATTCAACTTTTCAATCTGATCCTTGAGGTTAGTACATTCTTCGATCGCATGGCTGAACATCCAATGATAATCGCAGCGTTTGCTAGTGTCCATATTAGGGCTGGGGTTAGGCCAGACTCTCTCCTCGAGAAGTGGAATGACCCTTGGGTTATAGACTTCTTGGAATATCCGATCTCATCTTGTCGTCAGTGGGGTGTAACTATCATAGTGCAAACAAGGTGGCTCGGGAACCCGGACTGGTTCTCTCAATCCCTTGGCTCGGTCTCTGTTCTCTCGTCTTCGGCCGAAGTCCTTCTTAGGGTGGCAGTGATGCTCAGTAGATGACCATGGCTGTTGGTTCGGTTGTGGCTGGGAGTTATTGCACCTGACAATTGACACTTCTTCCACATTTATATAGCCAGCTGCTTGTAGTCAGAGTTCGTCAAGGTTGGCAGAAGGCTTCCGAGCCAGAGAGTTGGCAAAAGACCTGGGCTTAAGCCCTGCCATGATGGCGTGTAAAGAGATAGCCGGGTTGAGGTCCCTGATTTGAATGACCTCTTAGTTAAACCGATTCATGAAAACTCGGAGCAACTTGCTTTCTTCTTGCTTCAGGTTGATTAGGTTAGCTGAGGTTTTATGATAAGCTTGGCTGGTGGAGAAGTGGGTGAAGAAGAGAGTGGCGAGCTTGGAAAAGTCATAAATGGATCCTGGCTCAAGGGTAGAGAATCACGACAGGGTAGACTTTTTCAAAGTGCTAGGAAAAACATGTCACATGATCGGGTCGATTCCTCTACTTAACAACATCAAGGCATTGAACATCATTAAGTGCTCCTAGGGATCGGTGGTTCCATTTTACAACTCCAATATGCCAGGATGGAAGAATCACTCTGGTAGGGGTACGGACATGATGAACTCCGAGAAAGAAGTGACTCAGAGTGTACAAAGATCCTGACGGTGGAGGAGCAAATGTGTGGGTGGCCTGGAGCTATTGATGATGGCTGACCTTTGCATCATCATTAACCCGTTTATTGCACTGGCCACATTGTTGATTGTGGGTTAACTCGACAACTTGGTCCTGGAGCTTCTGAATGGTTTGGACGAAGGTCTCCATAGTTTCCAGATTCTCTGGTTGATGATTGTTGGTGGTGTTTGGGTTTTCCTAATTAGGAACCATATTATTGTGACTCCTAGTTTTAGCTATGGGTCGCTTGTGGAGGAGATTGTAGGGATTCGACTTGTGGGGTTAGGTGAGTTTTACCAGGCCCCACGATGGGCTCCAAATGTTCCTTCTTGCCCAATGAGGTTGGTAGAACTGGTTGCAATGGCAACAAAATGTTCCGATCTAGCAATCCTTGCGATAGGGTGGCTGATACCTACAAGCACTTCGATGCTCAAGTCAGTAAGATTTAGAATGTCAGAGTGTGGGTAAGGTTTGGAAAGAATATACTTTGGCTTGTAATCAGACTGACTTATATAGAGATGAAGGTACCTTACGTGTCGTCGGTCGTTGTGGGAGGATAGAAGGGCGAGATGCACGATAGTGATAAGGATCATCCTCTAAGATCTTGGATTTGATAAAGATTACGAGTTGATGAGGATTAATGTGTGAGTTATTCAGAGTTGATAGAATCCATTATTGGTACAAGGATCTTAAATTAGATGAAAAGATTATTCGAGCTTCTTAGATTAAGATCTAATTTGAGGGTCGGGCTAGGTGCCAAGCTAGGGGCCCATGGCTCAATGATTAGTACGATCCATCAATTTTGTAAAAAGTAAAATTGTAATTTTTGTATGTGCCCTCAATTTTGTAAAACTATTGTTTTAATAGCTTAAATTTACAATTTTTCGATTACTTAAAAATAATCTTACCTTCATTATTCATTGAAATCCGCTCCTTTATGAAATATTCTATTGTTTTAGAAATAATAATACAACGTATTCGAATATTACTTTAATGATAATAAATATATGAGGGTCAAAATAAACTTAGGGACCCAATTTATTATTAATTACTAAGCTCCAAAAGTACTAAAAATATTATCATCAACTATCAATTGGGACAATAAGTGTGAAAATGCATGGAAAAGATGACATTTTATGGCTGATAGAAGTATTTAATGCAATCTTTAAATTGGAGAGGACAGAAAATTAAGAGCACTCTACTATCCATTTATCAAGGCACCTAGGATTCTGGGAGCTTCACTTTTGGGATCACCTGATATGAAGAACTCTCAACTATTAAGGTTGCGTTCTCTTTACTTTTTAATTTTTAATTTTGAGTTTTGAATTCATTTTCAATTTTCTGTTTTGGTAGTCAGTTTTTAGAAAATAAAAATATGTTCTCTTTGTCATTTTAAAAAACTATTTTTTAAAACAGAAAATTAGAAAACGGGTTCTCTTTGAAAATTTGAAAATATTTTTTAATAATATTTTATTTAATAAATTTGATAAGTAAATTATAAATATTTAATATTAATATATTATTAAAAAAATATATACATTTTCAAGTTAATGAATTTTATAATATTTTTTTCCATTACAATAATAAAATATGAATAAGTAAATAAATAAATATGTTTTGAATTTTTATTTTGTTTTGGATGAAAACACTCAAAATAACTTTTTATTATTTTTAATTTTCTTTACAATTTTTTTTTGTTTTCAAAAATATATTTTTAAAAACAGCAAAAAGAACGCGTTTTCAATATTTTAGAAAATTGAAAACTAAAAATGACTTGAAAACAGTAAAGAGAACGCAAGCTAAGACTATTAAGATATCTAGAAAAGGAAATGAAATCGATTAGCGTATAGAAGACCCACAAATTTTCCGATCATTAGATTATGAGCTTCTATGGGCCGGGGGTTGTACTAATTTAATCTCCATTGATTTAACTTTAAATATATATATAGTGAAAGAAAACTGAGAATCATGGAAGTTACTACCTTGACCCACTATCGACGACGACGACGACTACTACTACTCTGCTACTTATTAGGCGGCTGAACCCAACGAATGCAGAGCAAACCCAGTCCCAGTCCCAGATGCAAAGATAGGACTTCAAAATGTCAACTCAACTGGATTTGTGGGCTTTGGAGGGCCAGGCTGGAGCCCCAATCATGTCACCCAGCCCCACCCACCCACTTAGCCCACTACCTCGAATTATTTTGGCCGGAGAAGGTTATTGCTATTCCGTACTGTGTGTTAATGGTCATCTTAGTATTTATATCTTTTTAGATCAGTTAAGTGATTGAATTATCAAAACTATCCCAACTGTTGTTAGTCAAGCTAAGACTAAGAGGGTATGAAATTAGTTCATTTTTAATAGTTTAAATATTAAACTGCCCTAAATTTTTATTTATATGAACTTTGGATTATTTAGTGTTAAATTTTTACCGTCTTAAGAATACTTATATGAAAATTTCTTTTTCCGAAATATTTTTAATTGATTATTAAGTTCTAATTTGAATAGTTAGATACTACCGCTGATTTTGTTATTGTGTTTGATTTTGGTATAGTAAAAACGCTTTTATTTGAAATAATTAACAATAGTCAAAAGGTATTTTAGGCTCTTATTTGAATTTAATCTTAGATAAGTAAAGTTTTTTAAAAAATAAAATCTTAAAGTGTTTAATTCATCAACTTTTATATATTTTATCAAATTTTGTACTATATTAATGTTGAATATGATTTGGTAATTTAATTTTTTACATAGTAATTACCAATCAATTCAAAAATAATATAATAAATTTTAACTATAATCTTTGTTTTAAAAATATAAAAATTAAGTATTATGCAATTTTGATCTGACAAAATTCTTCAAATGATTATGTGCCAAACAAAATAATGGATACAAATAAAAAGACAACATTTAGAATGTAACTTCAAAACATAATTTTAAGTTGCAAAGATAGAATTGAATATTCCAATATTATTACTATAACTTATTTAGAACAAATAGTTCTTCTAATTGAGATTCTTAATTTAATTTTATTCACTTACAATAAAAATAAACACATAAATAGAAAAAAATGTTAAGTATGTAATTAAGCACCTTTTACAATTTTAAATAAATGTATTTAATTAAATATAGAAAGGAACAAAGTTATTTTTTTTCACTTATTTCTGCATAAATTTAAAAAACTATATGAATTTGATTTTATTCATTCAAATTTGTGTCTAAAAATTCCTTTTTGAAACTAAATAGAAATCGTCATTGTAAATAAGTAAGAGTAGGTTTTAGAAACTAACCTCATATGTTTCAAAATAGACATTTTAGCTTGACAAGTTTCAAAAAAACAACAATACTTCTTTTGCAACCTACAAATTCTAGAGTGCAATGTTTCAAATTCGAATATCTTAATTATTCAAAAAAAAAAAAAAAAAAAAAATTTCCAATTTGCATAGCAAGTTTCGAAACTTACCCTTAGGTTTGAAACTTAGCATGTTAAATCTTGAATTTAATCTCTCTTGTCCTTCATAAATTTGACCTCTTGTTTCAAAACATGCCTAGCTTGTTTTGAAACTTGCATATTCAAAATGCATTTTTCTTCGAGTTTTGACCCCCAAACTTGTCATCGTGTCATCTTTAGTTATGTTGTTGCTAAAATACAACAAAAATTTATGATGTGGGATAGATAATCTTGAGAATCCTGAGCAATGATGATCAGATGACTTGACAACAATGATCAGGAGACTTATTAATGAACAAATAGCTTGTAGGTGAAAAAGTGTCTTCTGATGATCAATAGCTCTTGAATGATCGAAAGGCCTATCAAGATGAACAATCAGTTAGTGGTGCGGGTGGAGGTCCCTGCGCAAACCCTCCAATATTTAAGTTAGTTTTTGAGTGCTTAAGCATAAGAATTGGAGTCAGAGTGGCAGAGTAGGTGTACTTAAGAGAGGAGGTGGTCCTCTTATTTATAGAGGAATGAGGGGGAACACGTGGCAGCCATCCCACGTTTTTAAGATGGAATATTCTTGGCATATTCTTGACATATTCTATGGAATCTTGGTATATTCTATAAGATCTTAGAATATTCTTGTGGGTCCCCTTAGAGGGTTTTAGAAAGAGGCTCACGTGTTTGGTTTAAGAAACACCACTAGAGAGTCTTTTGGCTACAAGAAAGGCCTCAGGGGATGACGAATGGTGCAGCCAGACATCTGAAATGATGTAATCATGGAGATGGACTGATAGGCATGTTCTTACTTGGTCATGACTGAGTGGCCACTCGATCATGGCCAAGTTGAACTCCCCCTATCTTCTTTGGTGAGGCATGATTGAGTGGCCACTTAGTTATGGCCAAGTTGAGCCCTTTCCTAGCTTTTTTGGTGAGACATGACCAAGTGGGCACTCAGTTATGGCCGAGTTGAGCTCCTCCCTAGCTTGGTGATACTTCTTCCTCGACTTTTTTCCTTTTTCTTTGCTTAATTTGCTTTGTTTTTTCTAGTTTCTCTTCAATAAGGGATTGCCTTCATAGATTGATCTTTCTTGATTAAGTGGCTATTCGGTCATAGCTAAGTGGGGGGCCACTTGGTCATTGTCTTGCATTCCATTTTCTTGGTTCTTTCTTTTCTTTATTTGATCAACATTGCTTTATTGATTTTGACCCATTTATGCATGTGTTTGCCCCAAGTGTCCTTTTATAGATATGACCCAAATCTATTATTTATATCTGTTCCATATCCAAATTGCTTACTATTTGCAGGGCATATGAATTACTCCTGGGTGGAAGAGTATCTGGCCTTACGAATTTTGCTTGTACCTTTCCCATTTTTTTGACTCTTTATCGATACTGCATTTCTAAATTGTGCATGAAGCCTCGTGCTTTTTAGCTTCTTTGGACCACTATAAATGAGGCCTCGGGGTTCATTTCTTCCTTCACTTTTCTCTTGCAGTTCCTCTCCAAGCGGGTGAATTTCAAGTCTCCAGATCATTTTAGGTCCCAAGATCACACCTGCACTTTCACATTTCGAACTCCCATAAGCGCCAACAGCTCTAAGACAATGAGGCAGGTGTCTCGAAAGACCCACATGGTTCTGAAGCTTTTATTCCTGCATCAAACATCTTGGAGTTCGGTCTTTCATCCCTTGAGAGCACGAACACGATCCCTTAGTGTGTTTGCAGCTCCCAAGAGGGCGAGGCCCTTCTTTTTCTTGATTCTGGTGAGGCTTGCTAATGACTCGATGCTTTACGGGAAATATCTTCAAATTCACTCAAGAGTCTTAAATGCGAACTTGGTGACTGGGTCTGGTGATGGCTCATATACGCATCTATATTTCGTTGGGATGAGCATTGGCATATTGGGAAATTTCTCTGCACCGTGTATGTTTGTGATGATTGACATTCCATATTTTGGTTGTTAGGTTACTTGTGGATGTTAGATATGACGCCTCTTTGTTGTCAAGCTTCGTACGGGACAATAGATGCTATGCCATTTGGTCACCAAGCGAAGCGGTGTATGTCACTTGTTAGGCAACAGATATTACATCTCCTTACTGTCGGGATACTTGAGGGATAATGATCTTATACCTCCCCGTTGTCGGGCTACTTGCGAGACAACATTTCATTTTTCCTCCATTGCTGGGCTACGTGGGGGACAATGGGCTTTCCGTTTCTACTTCGTTATCGGGCTGTCAACGAGACAATAGGCATTTGATTTTCACCTCATTGTCGGGATTTTAACGAGATAATGGACTTGTGTTTTCCTTATTACTGGGCTATGCGCGAGGTAATGAGCTTCATTTTCTCCTCATTGTTAGGCTATGTGTGGGGAAACAAACTTATTTTTCTCCTTATTACCAGGTCATAAGTAAGGTAACAAGGCCCTTTGTCTTTACCCAGTTGTCGGGCCATTAGCAGGACAATGGGCTTGTGTTTTCCTCGTTGTCGAAAATGTTAGTGGGACACTTGGTTTTTTGTTTTTACCTCATTTCTAGGCCATGCACGTGGCAACGTGCTTCGTTTTCTCCTCATTGTCAAGCTGTTAGTGGGATAATATGCCTTTTATCTTTACTTTGTTGTCGGGTTATTAGTGTGACAACAAGCTTGTGTTTTCCTTATTGTCGGGCTATGCACGGGGTAACGAGTTTTGTTTTCTCCTAGTTGCCAGGTTGTTAGCGAGATAACAGGCCTTTTGTTTTTATCTTGTTATCAAACTATTAGCGGGATAATGGGCCTTTTGCGGGAAATGAACTTTAGATTGATATTCCCTTTCATCATGAGAAATGAAACAAATAAATTACGATGGATAAATAATGATAATGTAATGCACTAGAAAATACAACCATTTTTTTACATGATTCAGCCAAGTGTGCCTACGTCCACGGTCTCGCCTTGGGCTCCTATTATTAGCAATTATCATGCATATAATTCATATGAGGGGAACAATACAACTTAGGATTTGCTGGTGATTAGTCTTGCACAACCTGCTTGGTAATGGATCAAGTCTCTTCACTTTTCTTTTCTTTTGTGGATGACACAAAACAAGTGCATGCCTTTTGCTAATCTCCTCGAAGTTGTCCCACACCCCGAGGAGTGGGAAACTTCATCAATAGATAGTAGGAGGAGACTATAACCCTCATGTTGTTGAGTGGGGGGCAACCCAAAATTACATTGTATGCAACATAGGTGGCTTTAACCACCACAAAGTTGGCCATCGTGATGGTCTCCCTGGTGAAACTATATAAAGGGGAGGAGACCTTTTTCAATCAATCATTGGTAATTCATATATGTTCGAAGCAGTTCCAATAAATAAGGTTAACGACACTGACACTATCTACTAGAATTTTCTCGATGGGATGTTTTTCAATGACAACTGAAATTACCATTGGATCATCATGCAGGATGATTACGTCTCCTCTATAAGTAGGTGTGAATATGATGATTTGTTCATTTTCTTTAACCTCCATTATCGAATTGACCTGGTAGACCAAACCGGCATAGGCCTTTTGGGAAGAAAAAGTGTCATTGACCAAAGTTTTGCCACCTAAAATGACGTGTATAGCTTGATGAGTTGGCTTATTATTGAGAGGTGAATTTTGTTCGCAGTCCTTCATTCTCTCTTACTATCTCTAATCATGTATCTCCTGCATTTCAGACCTCTTTTCCCTTCTTCATGGCTTATTATTGAGAGATGGCTTTTGTTCATAGTCCTTTCTTCTCTCTTACTATCTCTAATCATGTCTCTCCTGCCCTTTAGGCCTCTCTTCCCTTCTTCGTAGCTCCCTATCGTTTCTCTTTTCTTTCCGTACATATCTTCATAAGTGTCCTTCCTGAATAAGCATTTTAATCTCATTTTTCAATTCCCGACATTGATTTGTGGAATGACCACGAGTTCTATGGTATCTACAATACTCATCCTAGTTCTTTCCTATAGGTTAATTAACCCCCTTCAGAAGTCTGATGAGGCCCGACCCATCTATGGTCACTAGTATGGCTAAACGTGGTTTGAAAAATCGGGCATAATGATTAAATTGGGGACTGACAACATCCAGTCTTTAGGTCCTCTCTTATCAGCGATTAATGTTTTCATCAACATTTCACTTATTTCTTTTCTACTCCATGTCTTCATCTATTGCCACAATCCCCATTACCTCCGTATGGTGTATGTATTTATTTTCTTTGATAAACAAATCTGTCGAGGACTTTGGCGGGTTCAAAGATAGCAATTCATGTAGGGAAGTTAACTGCGTCCCCTGTGACATAGCAGATACTACCATTTCAACTGATAAGTCATGAATCTCGAGGGTGGCATTACAAAACATGTCCAAGTACTGGTGAAGGGTCTCTTTGCCTCCCTGTTGAATACTAAGAAGGTATGTTGCATTTTTCTTTTTCTAACTATTAATAACAAATGCTTTAGTGAATTCTCCCCTTAGTTGTCCAAATGAGGAGATGGATGCTGTAGGTAAGCTGTTGAACCAAGTTCGGGCATGTCCCATTAGAGTAAGTCAGAATGCTCGACACATAATTTCATCATCCCAATTGTAAAGTGTCATTAGGACTTGTAATTCTGAATGTGATCATTAAGATCATCTTTACGGGAATAGCAAGTCATTTGCAACATCTTGAATTGTTTTGGTAGTGGCTTTCCCAATATGTTTTCAGTGAATGCGGACCTCTTTCTTGGTCCATGGCTGGGACTAATCTTTTCTGTTCAAGTATTTCTTCAACCACCCTTTTCATATCATCCTGTGTAACGCCTCACTTTTCCCGATCATTAAATAACTTAGGAATTTTGAGGATATATATATATTTTTAACATAAACTCAATATAAATCATTCCCCAACAATCCCGTTGTACCCTCTCAGCATACCAAAATAAGAATCAATAAGGTAAGACAGGTAATCATCATAAATGCGGAAGCAATAGTCGAAACCTGATATGGTACATAACTGAATTCACTTAAATCATAACATAAGAATTTCTACCATAGTATATCTTCAAATACAAAATGCATGGAGACTTATCTTTCAAAGATACTAATTGAATACCTCAGATACAATCAAATGACACCTCAATAATATTGAATAATATTACATGATCGGTTCCTCCAAGCATCACTCGAATACATAACACTCTTACATAGTACAAACTAATCCTCAAAGAGTATAAGATTAAAAACATATCCGTCTCTTCATGATGAAGTAAAATACCAGAACCACATATTGAATCTATCAGACACGTCACCACGTGTCGTCACGTCTCAATCACTTCCATGTATAAGCTATAAGTCCTATCTGGAATGTTTGAATGTTCCAAGGGCATAACCTAATTAGAAGATGAATCTTCTAGTGACGGTTTAAAAACAGATACATGAATGCATGATGTAAATGCATGAACAACATATGCCCTATTATAACTTCCTTAGTCCACCAGCCCAACACGAAACTCTAGGCAAAATCTTGACATGCTTTCAGGATAATCCTAACGTTGTTCCATCAATTGCCCTTGGGGAATTACAGCTACACTATCAGAGCAATATCCCATCCCGACACAAGTATCGATATGCCAATAATACCATGTTGAATGAAATATCATAACTGTTGTGCCATGAAAAATTAGTATGAAGAAAAATAAGGGATTTTTTCAAAATTAAAAATAAAGGTGCGGTTGGAAGATAGGTGTGAGAACCAGCCTTGCGGTAAAGTGTTGGCCGCGAGGCAAGTGCTAGCCGCAAGTCCCAGCTCGCGACAACATCTGGATTAGCCGCAAGGCCCAGCCTTGCGGTAACATCGCGTTAACCTTGCTGCGAGGGCTTGCCTTGCAGCAGCCTGCTGTGAGGTAGGGGCTAGCCACAAGGCCCAGCTCTCGGGAGCCTTGCCACGAGCTGCCTCGTAGTAGTGCTTGGACTGGCCGCGAGGCCCAGCTCACGGCAGCCTTGCCACTAGCTGCCTCGCAGCGACTTCGTGGCTATTACCCCCATTTTTTTTTTTTAAATTTGACCCCATTCAGTAATCAACATGTGTCAGGACTAGCCACCCTTGAGAATCATGCCCTATAAATACCCAGCTACAAGACATTGAAGAGGACTTCTAATTTCAATAAAATTTAGACACTTTGATTGCATTTTTCCTCTTTTTGTGAATAATCATTGGGATCCGATACTGACTTTGACATCGAAGGGTCTTCGCGGGAGAAGATTCTCGCGAGCCTTCTAACCCATTTTCTGAGCATCAACAGGACCAAATCCTTGCGACGAAACCAAATCCTTGCGGTGAGACCAGATCCTTGCGGCGAAACCAAATCCTTGCGATGAGACCAAATCCTTGCGGTAAGACCTAGCGGCGAAGGTAAATCCTTATGGAAAAAGAGCTAGTGGTGAAGTCTTGGGGCGAAAAAGCTAGCTGCGAAGGCTTGTGGAAAAAGAGCTAGTTGGGAAGGATTATGGAAAAAAAATTAATGGCGAAGGCTTGTGGAAAAAGAGCTAGTGGCGAAAGAGCGAGCGGCGAAGGCTTGTGGCGAAAAAGTTAGCGGCGAAGGCTTGTGGCGAAAGAGCTAGTGACGAAGCCTTGTGGCAAAAGAGCTTGTGGTGAAATCCTTGTGGCAAGAAAGCTTGTGGTGAAATCCTTATGGTGAACTCCCTTTAGGCAACTTCTCTTACGGTAACCTAACTTTACCCGACACTAAGCTCGAGTGGACCCCACTTCACAAATTTTAATTGTTGTATTTTTGGCAACAACAATTTAGCGCCGTCTGTGGGAAACACAACAAAAAGTCAATCTTAACGCAAGGTGCCGAGAAGGACATGATTAGCCGATTTGGCGAACCCACCTAACCACACCCGAAGGAGTGCTCGTACCAAGATGGGAGCCACAAGAAGCCCTAGTCAAGTGCAACCTACAGTGCCAAGATTTTTAGAAGATCACCCTAACAACGAAGTGCGCTCAGGGAACTTTCTTATGCTCGACGGAGACCAGACCGCCAGACTAGGGTCATGGAGCGTTCAAATAGGGAAAAGTACATGTAGTTGGATTGAGGAACAACACTCCTTTGGGTAGTCATCAGTTCCAAATGAAAACCTCATGGTGACTTTGGGGATTGCTCCACCCATAGTCTTACTCTCAAATTATGAACTATTGCAAAAGAATTTTGAGAAGCTGAAACAATAGAATGATGAACTCAGGATGAACAATGAGAAGAATATGAGAAGACTACAAGGAGTCACTGCTTTGTTACATGAACTGATGCCAAACATTCCCATTCCCCACATTGGACAAACCGATACGGGGGGAGAACACCGGAGATCCCAAGACAACCCTCCAAGGACCACTCGACAGGGGATAAGAATCAAAACTCCAGGGCTGAATAACCAAGTCCTAGAAATAACAAACTAGAAAAGGAAACATGAAATGAGGGCAATGAAAGCTCTCATGTATAAAGAGACAGTAGAAAACACCTACTCAAGAGTTCCTTATGACCCATCTCTTTGCAAAAATGAAGCAGAACAGGAAACACTTAGAGCGTCTGACATTAAACGCCTTATAGAAGAGGTGTTAGAGCAAAAATAGGTAATGATGGTGCCAAAGGTGACTCCCCTGAAGGGGTTTCCTCTATCTGAGGAACTCCAAAGGCAACTAGGGTTCGAGCTACTGCAGCTTTCTGTATACTCAGGAATGGAGGACCCCTAGAAGCACTTACAACACTTTATCGCAGTGGCCGTGTTACATGGATGAAATGAGGTCACTAGGTGCAGGGCTTTCCTGCTCTCCCTAGTAGGACAGGCTCAACAGTAGTTCACTAAATTACTAGTAGGAGATATACAACCATTCGAATAGTTGAAGAAAGAATTCCTAAATGCATTCTTCATCTATCTCCCGAAGAAGAATAGTGCTATATATCTAATGAGCTTGCAGTAGAAGCTGAATGAATCCCTAAAACAATATATCGAGCAATTCAGAGCCACAACGCAGGAAGTAAGGGATCTCCAATTGGATTGGCAGCATCAGCCCTACAAAACGGAACCACATACGCCCCGCTTAGAAGATCCTTAGCCTTCTCCGAGCTAAATTCTGTGACTGAATTATTCGATCGAGTAGAACAGTTTACTGTCCAAATGGAAATTTTGGATGTAGGGGAAGGTAATAGAAAAGGAAGAAAAACCCAGCCCGAATTGCGAAGGACCTTACAAAATTTAGAAGATGTTAGGCCCTAACATGTGCATACTACAAATGCTACAAGGCGAGGCGATAGGAAAAGCTTGGAACACAATGCACCTCAAGAGGTACTTCCCAGCTTCACCAATCATTAACCCCAAGGAAGGGGACGAAGCGCGAGACGCAGAGTCGAGCCTGTCACCAGAAGCGTTACTCTATTTGGTTGGGGGTCAGGATTGTCTTTAATTTTTCATTGTAATAAAATCCCCAATAAATAAAATAATATACCCCCTATATTCCCGTGGAGTAGGCAAAACTATAAGCCGAACCACGTAAAATCTCCATGGGCCCAGATTATTTGTATGTGTCATAGAATATGATGCAGATACGATGGCTCAAGCACAACCTACTCCCGAAGGTCAAGTCGCCAAGTGGTAACTTGGTGTCGATGGCCACGAGCTAGCCTGGGATCACTAAAACAACTGATGCAGATACCTGCAAACCCAGATCCCTCGCTTGAGTTATGTGTTATGCCTTTTTTGCTAGACTCAACTCCTTGGTTGATTTGGCGCCTAGGTCTCCTGGAAGACTTGCATGTTTAGTAGGAATCTCGTGCTGGACCACTGACCAAACCTAGATTCCTTGAGGTAGATTGGTTCTAGGAAGGCATAAAAGAGGTGAAGCGGTCACATGATAGCTCTACCATGAGCTCGCTCCCAAAGGTCAAGTCGCCTAGTGGCAATCTGGTGTTGATGGCCTCGAGCTAGCCTGAGATCACCAGAGCATCTGATGCATATGCCTGTAGAGTCACCCAGATCCCTCGCTTGAGTTCGGTGTTGTGCCTTTTTGACTAGATCCAACTCCTTGGTTGATTTGGCGCCTAGGTCTCCCGACAAACTTGGATGTCTGGTAGGAACCCCGCGCCGGACCATTGGCCTAACCCAGATTCCTTGAGGTGGATTGGCCCAAGGAAGGCATGAAAAGAGAACAAACCTATGACAGTTCTTCCATGATCCTGATTATCAGAGTTGAGTTACCCAGTTATAATCTCGTGCCGATGACCACGAGCTGGCCCAGGATCACAAGAACATCTGATACCTATACCCGCAGACTCGCCCAGATCCCTCGTTTGAGTTAGGTGCCATGCCTTTTTGGTTAGACCCAACTCCTTGGTTGATCTGGCGTTTAGGTCTCCCGGAAAACTCGGATGTTTGGTAGGAATCCTACGCTGAACCACTAGCCCAACCTAGATTCCCTGAAGTTGACTAACCTTGAGAGATGGACATGGAGGACACAATAGCCAGTGCATTATGATCCATCCCGGGATTACCGGGTGCATCAAAGCCTATGCTCATAGACTCACCGAGATCCCTTGATTGAATCTGGTGTTATGAACTAGACCCGACTTCTTGGCTGATCCGGTGCCTAAGCCTCCCAGCAAGCTTGGGCACCTGACAAGAATCCCGTAGCGGAACTTATCTCTCAAGGGCCTGGTTACCTAAAGGTATTGTGGTACCTAAGGCCCCGACCAATGTAAGATCTTCGGATATTCTAGAGCCCTTGATTGAGTTTAAGTGCTGGACCTAATTCTTTGGATGATATTTTACTCTTCAATTTTGTCTAAAGACAAAATAGAAGAGTGAGAGGCAATTGCTGTGCCATGAAAAAATAGTATGAAGAAAAATAAGGGATTTTTTCAAAAATAAAAATGAAGGCGTCATTGGAAGATAGCCGTGAGAACCAGCTTCACGGCAAAGTGCTGGCCGTGGGGTCGGCCTCGCGGTAGCCTGCTGTGAGGCAGGGGCTGGCAGCGAGGCCCAGCCTCGCGGCAACATCGCGGCAGCGCCTAGACTGGCCACAGGGGCTTGCCTCGCAACAGCCAATCGTGAGGCAGGGACTGGCTATAAGGCCTAGCTTGCGGGAGCGTTATTTCGAGCTGCCTTGCGGCGACTTCTTGGCTATTTCCCCTATTTTTGTTAAATTTGACCCCATTCAGTAATAGACACGTGTCAGCATTAGCCACCCTTGAGAATCGTGCCCTAGAAATACCCAGCTATAGGACATTGAGGAGGACTTCTAATTTCAATAAAAATTAGACACTTTGAATACATCTTTATTGTTTTCGTGAATAGTCATTAGGATCCGATACTGACTTTGGCATAGGAAGGTCTTCATTGGGAAAGATTCCCGTGAGCCTTCTAACCCATTTTCTAAGCATCAACAGGGCTAAATCTTTGCGACGAGATCTTGCGGCGAGACCAAATCCTTGCGGCGAAACCAGATCCTTGCGGCGAAACCAAATCTTTGCGGTGAGACTAAATCCTGATGATGAGATCTTACGGCAAGACCAAATCCTTGCAGAAAGACCTAGCGGCAAAGGTAAATCCTTGTAGTGAAATAGCTAGTGGTGAAGCCTTGTGGAAAAAGAGTTAGTGGCGAAGCCTTGTGGCGAAAAAGTTAGCGGAGAAAGCTTGTGGCAAAAGAGCTAGTGGTGAAAAAGCTAGCGGTGAAGGCTTGTGGCAAAAGAGCCAGTGGCGAAGGCTTATGGCAAAAAAACTAGGGGCGAAGGCTTATAGCGAAAAAGCTAGTGGCGAAGGCTTGTGGCAAAAGTTCTTGTGGTGAAATCCTTTGTGGAAAAAGAGCTTGTGGTCAAATTCTTGCTCTGAGCATCCTAGCGGCGAACTCCCTTGAGGCAACTTCTCTTAAGGTAACCTAACTTTACCTGACACCAAGTTTGACTAGACTCCACTTCACAAATTTTAATTATTGTTTTTTTGCAACAACAATAACCATTGATGCAACAATATATGTACAGGTATGATAAGATGTGCATAAAATACATATAACTTTGCCACTTTCATGACTATTATGCTCAACATAGGCAAAATATAACATGTAAAAACTTTTGGGGAAAACCACTCACCTGCTGCACCAAGTTCAGAACACCTCAAAAAATGTGCATCGCCTCGATTTGAGTGTCTAACCTCGATTTTTGTGCCAAACTTAGAGATCACTTAATCTCGAGCCACAATAATCTTATAAATCATGTTTATACAAGTAATGCATCAATACTTCCATTTCTCCATATATTCCTTTATTTTTCTCCCTTTTTCCTCTCTAATATTCCAAATAAATACTTCCTTAACTATTTTCTCAAATCTTTTTTCACAACAATTCATAATATTTTAAGAATTTTAAAAGAAAATTCTAGAACTTACTTTGATGCTTTGATTGCACACATAACGAGGCTACTTTGCTCGAAATCCAAGAAACTCAAAAGGCAAATATCAACTCTTTTCGCACAAACACCTTCTTCTTATTTTTATTTATTTTTTGGACATTTTTTCAGAATTGTTCAGGCCTGGATGCTCTCTCATGCGCCTCCTCAAGTTGCCCCACATGGCTCTACGCACAGGGGCTGGCTGGTGCGTGCACTACACACTTCGATGTTTTTCCTCACACAGATTGCTGGCAGCTGTGACCTGCTCTATTTTTTTTTTCTTTTTCTCTTTCGTCCGCGCTCTGTTTTGCCTCCCATTTAAACTTACGCCTTTCTATGGTGAAACCCAGATTCCGGCGAGGCCTGATTTTCCGATGAAACTTCATATCTCCCGCAAATCTTGACGAAACTCTCAAATTTTCCCAAAATGACCCTCTAGACATGGGGAACAAAAGCCCTTTATCCATTTCCCTCAATTTTTCCTCAAACTCAACGATTTTTTAGCTTAAACTTTGCATTGTTTTTGGCCATCTCTAAAACCTCTATTTATAGGCAACCACGAGCCTTGCAACACTCATGGCTGCTCAATCAAACCTCCTTGAGACTTCTACTTGCCCCAGATCGATCCAAAAACATGATTGCCCGAAATTTCATCCATTTTTCGATTGAGATTTTGGCCACCTCTATCGTCGATGCGGCCAATTTTTCGGCCAAATGATGGCCTAGGCATGGCTATGAGGCCCCCCATCCACTCCCTCAAGTTCCTTGTGGCCGAAAGTAGCGATGAGAGGTGTGGCTAGCAGCTTGGTCGGCCATGGTAGTGTCCAATTGTAATACCCTTGATAAGTCATGATAAAATTATCAATTTAGAGAATATTGGTATATGAAAAATTTCATAATTGCCCTTGAATTAATGAGAAGGCACATAATGTATAGGATGCCTTAGGAGGGGCAAAACAGTAATTTGGAGTTTCATCCCATAAAAGGGTAAATTATTTTTCGAGAAGTTTTTTATATTAGAGAATTGATTTTTGGAGAATTTAATTCTTGTTTAAATGCATGGATAATTAGAAATTAAAATGGAAGCCAAGTAGGTTAGATTTGTGACACTTGGCAAAATCTCATGGAATGGGATTTAATTAAATTTGGGAATAAGAAATAATTTGATTAAGTGTAATTGGTGACACTTGGCATGATCTTATGAAACAAGAGTGGGATTTAAAGAAATGAAAAAAGAAAAGAAATTAGTCTCTCAAGCATTAAATGAGAGCCATTGTGGAGAGAATTAAAAGAAATTCCATATTAAATGGAAATTAGTCATGCATTTATGTGGGAAAATGGTAGATTTAATTAAATGACAAAGTAAAATGAATTATGTCTTTCAAGAGCAATTTAAATTAAATCAAAAAGAAAAGATAATAGTCTCCATTAATTGCTTGAAAAGTTATGGATTTAAATTAAATGAAAAATGGAGAAATTAATCAATCTTGAAATTAGTCATTATTTATTAATTTTGAAAATGGGAGAATTATGGGAATTAGAGATTGATCCAATGGTTGAGGATTTAATCTCCAAAGAAAATCAAAGGTTGAGATTTAAAGAGACTAAGTCTCTTGGATTGTGTTTCTTTAGAGACTAGAGATGAGTTCTCTTAAAATCAATGGCTAAGATTGAAGATAAGGAGAAGCACAGGGATTGTGCTTGTGTTGGAGAGTTGATATTGAGTCTCTTGAATTAAAGAAAAACCAATGGCTAAGATGTAATCTTGAATTTTGGCATGGATTGAGTAGAAAAGCTCTATAAATAGGGAGTTGAGAATTTAGTTCAAGGTTTTCCTACTTGTGAAGAGAAAGAAAGCAAGAAGAGCTAAGGTTAGGAGAAGGAAGAAGAAAGGCAAGCAAGAGGTAAGCCTTAGTTTAAATCTCTTCAAGTGTGTAGGGAAGTTTTCATTTTCCATTCTTTCTTTAGTCTTAAAGATCTCTAATGCTTTAAGGATATTTTCTTAAGGTGATTAAAAGCCAAAGAGAGAGTCTTGGCAAGTGGAAGTATTGAAGCTTCAAGAAGTAAAGAGGTAAGGGATAACCCCAAGTGGTGGGGGTTTTGCTTGCATTTGTACATGTTTTGAATGAGTTACATGTAATGGTCTTATTGCATGTTTTGTGTTCTAGTGGACCTATGGCCATAAGGAGGACTAGTGATGAGAGAGGGGTTGGTTGGTGCCTTAACCTAAGTGGTTATGAGGGCATAGAGGACTACCCATTATATGCATTGCATTTGCATTACATGTTTATATTCTCATGTTACATATACATTTGCATAGCACCCTTACTGAGCATTGGCTCATAAAGTCCTTTGACCTCTATGTAGGTGGAGAATCATCTAAGGGAAAAGGAGTTTTGCAAGGTTGAAGGTAATGGAGCAAGGGAAGTGCATGTGTAGTTGTATGTATTTTGTGGATTTAGTGGTTGATGTTGTATTTATTTTGTTAAATATGTAATGAATGCTTAATGTGGTTGAATAGTGGCAAACTAGAATGTTTTGGAAGCCATTTGAAGTGTAAAAGTATTCTGAAAATTTTGAGCTTTAAAAGAAAAAAAAATTAATTAAAAAAAAAGTTGTGGCAGTGTGCTGGCCCAGGGGGCGTGCCTGGGTGTGCCTGGGAGTGGCCGCGCGCGAGCGCCCGCATGGCTTGCGGCCAGCGCGCGCGGGGTCCGCGCTGGGGGGCACGGCTGGCTATTGCACGCCCCCTCTTGCTGCTGTTTGGATTTTCCTTTTTTTAATTTTATTTTTATTTTCTGTTTATTTAAATATAATATGTTATTTTGGAAATTCTGAAAATAATTTATGTTTAAATAAATAAATAAAGGAGTATTTTAGCCTCCAAATTAATTATTAAATTAATATAAAATTTAAGGCAATTGTGGGGAAAAATTTCTATATTTTGGAAAATTAAATAATGGAGTATTTTCCTTAAATTTTGAAATTGGATGAGGATGCCTTGAGGTTTGTATTTCAAAAATTAATTTCCTAATGGTTGGAAAATTATGGTATTTTTGAAATAATTAAAGGGAAAAATCAATGGAGATTTAGTAAGGAAAATTTTATTAAATTTTTCCAAAGAAATATTAATCCAAATATTTTCCAAAGGAATTGGAAGTGAGATAAATGGGTTAATGGTTGGGGCAAAGAAAAGAAAAATTATTTTCTTATAATTAAAGCGTTATGCCATAATTTATATGAAGCATGAGAGTTAGTTTAATTCTTTCAATCTTGGGAGGTCACCCTTAGCTCTTCATTAAGAGCTTGAGAAGGGGTGACACTTTGCGAGATTTCGGGTTTTAATGGGTCGTTTTGATAATTCCCAGACTCTTCGAGTGGAGCAAAGAGAGGGCAAAACCTAGTTCTCACCTAGGTCGTTTCCCATTGAAACGTAGCCGTCTCTTCATCTTTGCCCTAGCGTGTGAATAGTAAGTTGGCTATTCGTGAGTAACACCCGTAGGTAGAAACGGGGCGTTACACCAATCTTCCAAAAATTTCACTTTTGCCCCTTTCAAATTCCAAAATTCCATTTCAACTCTCTTCACAAAGTCCCTAGGCTTTCCATAATTTTCATTGAGACCCTCAAGTTCTATACCTTCCATTTCATCCTCGAAGATTCCAAAAAAAGGCCATTTCAACCTTCTTCGGGTAAAATTAAAAAATTACTCTTAGGTCCAAATGTACATTTTGAACGTAAACCCTTTTGTTTCCTCTCAAAACCACTTAAGGATTGTTCCTTAAGAAAAATATGATACTTCTCAGATTTTTGTTGACTTCCCAGAAGTTTCCTACGACAATTCGATTTTTTAGCCTAAATCATAGTTGTATTTTAATTGTACCGAAAATTATTTTTGATCTAATTTCTTTCAATGCCATAAATCATTCCTCGAAATACTCATCAATACTATATCATTTTCCTTAGACATCTCGACTTCAGGGCACTTCCTATAGTTGATTGGGTCATTCATAATGGTAAGAATTTACCCCTAATTTATCTGTAAATATCATTTTTGCTCTAAGATAAATTACCATTGAGTCCTTTAAAAATCCTCGGGTATTACATCTTGTATGCTCTTTGTGGTGTGATTGCGATGTGATTATCTGTCCCTTTATTCCTTAGCGTCAAACCTTTAGTAGGGCTTTACTTCCTCCCTGTTCTCGTGCTTACCACAGTTTCTTGGCATCTTCTCTTTTGTGGGCTCTGCTTATCTCCTTGATAATTTTGCTCTTACTCCTCATGTTGTCATGGAGAGGCATTAGCTCTCTGTGGTAGGAGTTTCAATTGATTTCCTTGGTGAGGAAAAGGCCGGGAATTAGTGTTAGGTGTGGCCTCCTGATAAGAATTGACCTCTACATGTCCTTGTTGGGCTTTCAGTGATTGGGAAGCCTTGGGTATGAATCTCAATGTTGTGGGTAATGTTGCATTGGGGACCATGTTTTGAAGTATCTCTGCCATATCTTGTAGTATTGCATCCCCTTTATATGTTGCTGTTGCAGAGCTTCATATTCTACCTAAGAGACTGTTGGAGAAGCCGATTTTGAAGTGTTAGGTTGATCATAACGTCCATGCTGATTAAATTTTAGCAGATGTTGGAAACTCGATGGGGGTGGTGGCTGAGTCCCCATTTGCTGTTGGGGATCTAGAGGAGTTGGCTAAGTATTTCTTTATTGTTGAGAGTCTACTGGGGGTAAGTGTGCTCCTATTGGGTGTTGAGAGCCTCGTGGAAGTGAGCGAGTCTTCAAGTCTTAGGAGAGAGTTCATCGATTGCTTCTAGTGTTTGCCATCAATAGTAGTTCTTATTTGAATTTTAGTTTTGTTTTCCACAGACGACGCTAATTGTTGTTGTCAAAATACAACAATGAATTTATAGTGTGGGAAAGATGGTCTTGAGAATTCTGGGCAATGATGATCAGGTGACTTAACAATAATGATCAAGAGACTTGCTAATGAACGAGTGCCTTCTGATGATCGAGTGCTCTTTGATGACCGAGAAGTCCTAATCAACCGAAAGGCCTATCAAGACGAACAACCGATTAGGGGTGCGGGTGGAGGTCCCCATGCAAACCCTCTAATGCTTAAGTTAGTATTCGAGTGCTTGAGTGCAAGAATTGGAGTCAGAGTGGCAGAGTGAGCGTATGTGAGAGAGAAGGTGGTCTTCCTATTTATAAAGGAGAGAGAGGGAACACATGGCAACCATCCCACGTTTTTAGGTTGGAATATTCCTAGCATATTCTCAACATATTGATGTGGAATCTTAGCATATTCTATAGGATATTAGAATATTCCTATGGGTCCTTCAATAGGGTATTGGAAAGAGGCTCCCTAGTTTGGTATTGGAAATGCCCTAGGAAGGTTTTTTGTCTGCAAGAGAGGCTTCAAGGGGTGATGGATGGCACAACTGGACTTCGAAAGCGATGTAATCATGGAGATGGACGGATATGCATGTTCCTATTTGGTCATGATCGAGTGGCCACTCGATCATGGCCAAGTTGAGCTCTTCCTAGCTTCTTTGGTGAGACATGACCAAGTGGCCACTCAATCATGGCCGAATTGAGCCCTTCCCTAGCTTTTTTGGTGAGACATGATCGAGTGGCCACTTGGTTATGGTCGAGTTGAGCCCTTTCCTAGCTTGGTGATACTTTTTCCTTGGTTTTCTGCTCTTTTCTTTGCTTAATTTGCTTTGTTTTTGCTAGTTGCTCTTCAATAAGGGACCATATTCATAGCTTGATCCTTCTTGACCGAGTGGGGGGCTACTCGATTATTGTCTTGCCTTCTACTTGTTGGTTCTTTCTTTGCTTGATTTGATCAATATTGCTTTATTGATTTTGGCCCATTTATACATGTGTATGCCCCAAGTGTCCTTTTATAGATTTGACCCAAATATGTCATTTTGATATGTTCCATAACCAAATTGCTTGCTATTTGCAGGGCATATCAACTTCTTTAAACACCTTTTATATAAACCTATGGGTATTTAACATCTTTACACAACAAATGTTCATTTTAAAATAATCTATTATTATAAAACAAGAATTTTTGTACAACTTCATTATATAACTCACCATCATTCAACATAACCAAAACTCACCAAACAAATCATCAAAATAATTTTTCCCTTTCTTACTAAACCACTAAAACAGTGGGTTTGCATCACACCTGAACTTAAATCCAAACCCTTACACTCAATCAAAATGAAAAATCATTTACCAACATTAACTTTAGAGGAAGAGTAAAACATGTAGTTCGTAAGCCTTCCAACGTCTTTCATTACCTTTGATTGCCTATTTGAAAATATAAAAATGTTGGAAATGAAACCATGAGCTTCGCAAATTTAGTAATTTCAATCATGCAAACATGAAATGCACCCCAAACCATATTCTCCACATTCTCAAGGTCTCTTTGACCATGGGTGTCTTCTTAAAGTTTCCTAATGCACTATTCTCTCAATGATAGTAGATTCTCCTCTTAGAGCTCAAGTGCATAGCCCTTAACATGTCCCCATGACAGCAATGCACATATACAAGCCAACATTATGCCATTGTCAATGATGCTCAAGGCCGACTCGAGGGTTAGTGGGTGTAACAACTCGTTAGTGGGTCTAGGCATATATTAATACTTTATTTTTGGGCATTAAAAATTTTTCCCCTATTAAATTAAATATTGGGAAATATTTTTATGTGGATAAATTATAAATGTTATTATCATATTTTGTGAAAAGAGGTGGAATAAAGAAAATGAAGAAAGGAAATGAAAAATGGTTGAAAAGTTCAATTTAGTGGGCTAAATTGAATTTGGGCCAAGAGTTGAAAGATCTAATGTGATGGATTGTTGGAAGATTTAAAATAAACCCATCTTGGATTGGGTTGCTGAAATTGGGTTAAGCCCAAGTGCAAATTGTGTTGTATTTTATTTAAGTTAAATAAAATGGGTTGGGACCAAGTTGAAGAGTTAGCCCATTGGGCTTAATAAATGTATTGGGCCATTGATTTAGGCTTGGGCCCATGTGTATAAAAGGTGGCATTATAATTAAATGAAAATAAGAAATGAGGCAAATGACAAAAAGAGGGCATGTTTTATGAAAAATGTGAGGGAAAAAAGGGAAATTTCATAATTGGTTTGATAAAGAAAGTGAGAAAGAAATAAGAAAATTGCAACTGTCCAAATTGGGTTTAATGCCTTGTGTATGGTGTGTGTAAAAAAGAAGGGTAAAAGGGTAAATAACCAAGGGGAGAGGTTGACAACCCACTCCTCCTCCATACCACCTTTCCCATTCTTTCTTTTCTCTTTGTCTCTCCCATAAGCTCTTTCTTCTTCTCTTCTCCTTCTTTGTTTCTTCTTCTTTTATCTTCTTCTTCAATTATTTCTTTATCTTCTCTATTTTCTGCTTCGTTGGAGCTTCAAGTAGGTAAGAAATGCAGCGTTTGGGTAGCTTCTTGTGTTCTTCGATTTTCATCAACAAGGCAAGTTCTCCTTGCACTTTTATTTCATTTTGTGCAAGCTTCCTTCTCATTTTCTCCTCTTCTAATGGAAGGTATACCCTTATATTTAATCAGAGCTTGTGCTATCATCTCTTAAATGGTGGTTTTTGAAAACTTGTAGTTAAATGTATTAGTTTTGTGTTTCTCTCAAATCTTGTGGATTTCCTTCAATGGTGTCATTGAGTCTTGTTTTGGTCTCTATAGGGCTTGTTTTTCCCATCTTTTATTCAAGGAATGACAACTTGGGGGTTAGAGTTTTGTTTGTAGGTGTTTTAGGTGCTTGTTGTTCGTGGGTTTTCAGTTTCGTGTAAGTTTGGTTAACTATTTGAGCTAAAAATTTTGAAACATAATCTGTGTATTTCAAAACTTGCTCAAACAGAAACTTATATTTCAAAACCTGTACTCTATATTTCAAAACTTGCTCAACAGAAACTTAAATTTTGAGACCTTGTACTCTTTAGACCATAACTTTTTGTTCTGATATTAGAATTAAGATCCATTTTTTTTTGTTGCAACCCTAACTCGATGAGCTTCGATTTGGTATAGGATTTGAACCATTTGGTCAACTATTGAGCCCGCGGTCTTCCTATGAAATGTATGCTTAATTCATAGCTTTCTTCTTCCTTAAAATTAGTTCAATCTTAAATTCTGGAAACAAATATTTTCACCTTAACCTGATTATCAATATTATCAAATAATTGCAATTAATTGATGTGGTGGAACCTATTTAAATGTTAAATTATTTGAAATAGCCAGAGGTTTTAGTGGGCAAAAATTGAGGATATGTGAATGTTGCTTGTTATAACTTTGCTTGTGGCTGTGTTGCATTGCATTGTGTTACTATATTGTTTGGCATTATGATGTTGGGCCATGGGTTGCATTCATTAGGAAGGGGGGTCATGCTTTGTGTGTGTTGGGAGCATGAGCATTGGCATGACACAATTAGCCTATTGAGTGCTGACTTATGTATGTTAGGCGAGCATATGCATTAGAGTATACGTTGTGTGAATTCCTACGTGGGCATAACATGGCCTAATGCTTGGCTTATAGGGGCCTTTCCATCACGTTAATGCTGTAAGAGCCATTGCATTTTTTATGTGATGCATTGCATGATGGTGTGTCCGCGTAATTATATCGCATGGTGGCAATGGTGGTGGAAATTGGCTTGTGATTGTGATGCGTAAGACTGGGGGTTTAAGTCCCACAATAGCTGTATCTTGTAATGCGTAAGACTGGGGGTTTGAGTCCCACAATAGTTGTACTTGTGATGCGTAAGACTGGAGGTTTGAGTCTCACAGTAGTTGTATCTTGTGATACTTAAGACTGGGGGTTTGAGTCCCATAACAGTTTGTGACCTTGATATGATTGTGAGTACTTCGGCACGTGATGATGATATATGGAGGTGGATATGATACTGATAGATGTGATATGAGAGTCTTGGACTCATGTTATTGATTTGGTAGCCTGTCCTTGGGTGTTGGACATGTTTGTATTTAGGTATTGGGCGTTAATGTATGCATTTTATGTGGGGCCCAAGGACCATATGTGTTCATCTATGCACTTATGTTATGGTTGGGTAACTTGTTATACATTACAAAAAATTCGGCATTTAGCGACAGATTTTTAGGGACGAAAATTTCTGTCTCTATTCAGAGACAGAATTGCAACGGATTGCGAGGGATTGTGAAAAAAAAAAATTTTGAGGATTAGCAACGGAATTTAGCGACGAAAAAAAATTTCGTCGCTAAAATTAGCAACGAAAAATTATTTTTGTCTCTAAATTTTAATAATAAAAAAATAAAAATTACATTTTTATATAGAGACGAAATTTATTTTCTATCGCTAATTTTAGCGACATAATTTATTTTCCATCGCAAATATTAGAGACTGAAAATAAATTCCATCGCTAAATTTTAAAAAAGAAATTAATTTTAATATTAGTTTAAATAAAAAAAAATTAAAAAATAATAAATTAAATTTTGCGACGGATTTAATATTCTGTCACTACTTTTAGTGACACAAAACTATTTCCATCGCTAAAAAATTAAATTTTAATTTTAATTTTTTTTGTTATTCAAATATAGAGACAGGAAGTTGTTTCCATCGCAAACTTTAAAAATAAAAAATTAAAATTTAATATTATTTTAAATAACAAAAAATAAATAAATAAATTTAGTGATGAATATTTGTTCGAGTCCGTCGTTGATGTAGCGACGGAACATTCAATCCGTCGCTAAATTTAATTTTTTATTTTTTATTCAATTAATTTATAAATATTAAATTCTATAAGAAATTAAATATATTAATGTATATTTAAAAAATTAAATATTCATTTAAACATGAGATGAATATAAAAAAATTAATTTATAAAATTTAAATAAATATATTAAATTTAAAAATCATAATATTACTAAATTCTAAATACATCAATTAATATATTTCATGTGCATAAAAATAAAAATAAAACAATATCAAGGGATTATATTATATAGAAATGAGTTTATGAGCTATCTTGTCAATGTCTTTCTTTCTATAAATAGGAGAATTATATAAAAATGAAACAATTAACTGTATAATTAAGTCATTCACAATAAATAAATAAATAATAAAATATTTATTTAATATATTTATGTAGCGTTTGTTAAAATGAGCAGGATAATCAAGTATGAAAATAAGTCTAAAATAGTTTTCGGACTATGATATGGAATGGTTTTCCTTAATAGGGGGTTAATTTTTATTTTTGAAGTTTAAATGTTATGTATAAAACATTAATGTTGAATAAGAAAAAAATAAATATATTTTTATATCAATTTAAAAATTCTAATCCAGATCTCTCTTTCTTCTTCGGCAATGTTTGTTAATTATTAACTATTATTTGTCAATAACCAACTATCGATCACTTGTCGCTATCACCATTATCTCTTTCCTCGCACCATTAGTTGGTATCGCAACAAATTACCTTATGTTATTAAATATTATCTCTTCGTTGTTTTGTTGATCATCGTTTGACCTTTTTGTTTTTATGACAGTATATCGTTAGTTTTTAAAATTTATTAATTTTTAATTTTTAATTTTATTTTTGTTTTTTACTACTTTATTGAATCAAATTAATTAAAATTCGGTATAACCTCTTGTATGACAGTATATTGTTAGTTTTTAAAATTTATTATTTTTTTAATTTCTAATTTTATTTTTGGTTTTTACTACTTTATTGAATCAAATTAATTAAAATTAGGTATAATCGAATTAATTGAATCAAATTAATTAAAATTATCAATTTATTTTATTTTTTTAAAATTTGCTTCTATTCAATTAATGTTTTTAAAAAAAAATAATTTTTTGTTTTCGATTATATTTTTTAGTTAAAAATAACCAAATTGATTGGATTTTAAGACAATGACGTTTTTATGGTTATAAAACGATGTCGTTTTTGGCCTATCACACAATTTTTTAGCTTGTTCGATTTTTCAGCTTATTTGATTTATTGGTTAATTTAGTTTTAATTAATTTTTGTTATGTGTTTGTTCGGTTTTTTTAATCGGTTCAGTTTATGTAATCTATATTTAGTTTTTTCTATTGTCAGTTAATTTAATTTATTGGGTTTAATCGGTTAGGTCAGTTTAGTTTAATTTTCCGGTTCAATTTATTGATTTTTGATTACTTCGATAATTGAACCGATCGTTTATGTATCCCTAACAACGAGAGAAACTCTTTATATATGAAAGACAAAATAATCAAAATTTTCTTCTTTAAAAAATTAAAAATTACTCAACATTCAAAATATATAAAGAATACTGTTACAACATTTTTGAATTTTTTTTTGTCTTTTACAAATTTGTTATTAAAGTAGTATTTATAACATATCAAATTAATTTATTATAATTATTAGATTTATAATATAAGTATATTTTTAAATTAATATTAATTTAAAATGAAATGATTTAAATTATTTTATTATAATATTTTAAATGATTATAATAAATTATTAATAAAATTATTTAATAATTATCATAATTTTAATAATTTTATTCAGTATTATAATTTTACATTAATATCAATTTTATTAATTAAATAATAATAATTATTATTTTAATAATTTTAATATTACATAAATTTATATAAAATTTATCAATTAAAGAGGCGGGGAATCTCTCCCCCCCCTCTCTCCTTCTTACCCTCTTCTCCTTTTTCCTTTCTCTGCGTCGTCTTCTCTACGTACCCCTTCTCCCTTTCTCTGGTTCGATCTCTCGCACTCGCCCCCACCTCTCGCGGCTGGCCCTCGCTCTTGCCTCTCTCAGCTAGCCCTCGCCCTCGCCCTCACCTCTCGCTGTTGATATAGCCCCTCGCTCGCTGCCTCCTATGACTTGCTCACTCTCTCGCTCGCACTCGATCCCTAGCTGGAGAGGTTGGTTTGTTGTTTCGCTTCCAACTTATAGTTATTTTATTTTTTATATTTTTACTGTAGAAATGGTGGTGTGGTTTTATGATGGCGAATGAGCATTTTGAAATGGTGAAATCTAAACTAGATGGAATGTGGTTCTTGCTGGAATTTATAAATTCAATAATATATGATTGCTGGACTTTATATTATTGAATTCTTGATTGCTGGAATTTATATATTATTTTATTTTCTATATTATTGAATTTATATATGATTGCAGCAATTTATATTATTGAATTCAATAATGTACATATGTATGTTCAATAATACAATTTTGCATCATTATCAAGTTGAATTGTGTTATGTTATTATAGATAGCTGGCCAATTTCAAGAGCTTCACGCTTGTTTTGATCAATCAATTCTAACTTGCTCGTTTGTTTTGAAAAGCAGAAATTGGAGTCATCTTTATATTGCTGGAATTTATATTGTTGACATTTAAGCTTCATGCCTAAATGTTTGGGATTCATTCTCAGCTTTTGAAAAGTATACGTTGGAGTCATCTTGCTCAATTTTATCCATACTCAAATTCAATAATATTAAAATAAAAATAAACTAGTATTAAGTTGGAGTCTTCCCTTTTCAGTGAACAGGCAGAAGTTGATCTTTTCCTCAGATGGTATTAGCACTGTGATCCATTTCCTTTTAGTTAAAATGGATCAAAGGATATCTGAAATATCCACCTTTTGCTGATATTGAAGTCTTTATTGTTATAATGGAATGGAAAAGCATGTGCACACCTACTCATGTAAATGTGGATTTTAGATCCTGAAGTTGTACATCCACAAAGGAAATACCTGGAATTTTCAATTGATTGGAGTATTTGTGCTTGCAAATTCTCATCGAAATTGAGTGAAATAGAATGGGCAATATGATTGATCCTTCTTCAATTGCTTATGAGCAGTGAGCAGTTTGCCAGATTTTTCTATTTTTTGCTTTCGTTTTCAATTTTTTGTTTCTGTTAAAAAGCTGAAAACTTAACTTGTTATAACCTTTTGATTGATTTCCTCCTATACCCTTTATGTTGCCGGTAATAAAAGTCATCTCGTTTGAGTAGCATAGATGCCAGTGAGACTCCCAGAAGCCTTTGAGAGTCATTGTTGACGGCTGAGGGGGGGTTGCCGGCAACTGCTGGAGGGTCGTCGGTGACTCCCCCCCCCCCCCCCCCCCCCCCCCCACCCTCCTCCTTAGGTCATAGGTGGTGAGAGGAGGGAAGTGAAAACGAAATAAAAATCGTGAAAACACATTTTTCTTGTTTTCAATTTAAGAAGTTAACAAATTCTTTGAAAAGGAAAACAGGTAACCAAATGCCATTTTTCTATTTTTGTTTTCAAAATAATAACAACGAAAATGGAAGTCTGTTTCGTTTTCTCTTTCTCTTTTTTATCCTTTTCTTTTCTTTTTTTTTTGGGTGTATTGAAACATTTAGCTTCATTACTTGATTCAGATCGTAAGAAAAATTTGACCTTCATGATTTTTTAGTTTCCAAGCTCGTTGCAATAATTTCATCACATGTGAAATGGGCATTGTCAAATTGGGGCTTTGTTGGGGAGAGGGAGGGGGGGAACAACCCTTGTGCCCTGTTCACTGAAAAGTGACTTTTCAATGAGTTGAAAAGCATAAGTTGGAGTCTGATGCAAAAAAATTTAATACCAATTTATTTTTATTTTAATAATATTTTAAACTTAATATATTGATTGAGCCACCTGCAACTAGAGCAAGGAAGAAAAAAGATGACTAGGTAAAATATGATTTCTATTTCAAAGCAAGAGCATTTAATTAACTTAATTTGGCCAAAATATCCAAAGGTGCAGAAAATAGTAAAACAACAAATGCTACAACAACATAAAGCTTAGATATATTTAAGAATGAATATGACCTTGTAACGAGCTGAAGGTTGTAGATAGAGTTGTCCACTGATCATAACTTAACTCCGAATGCAGTTTGTCCTAAGTTTGCCACTCAGGAAGCTTTATAAATCCTATAATCATAATATTATACAAACATAAAATTAAAAATTAATCATAAAAGTGAAAGAAAGAAAAAAAGAAAGAAACACACGGTTTTGGGTTTGAAGGCAAATTATGACCATCCAACAAACAAGCATGGTAAGTGTGCATACAATAAACTAGAACTCGAGTAAGAATATTTTTGTCTCAAACCAATTAGTTATTTCTATAGAGCATCTTAATTGGCAAAAAAAATTTTGTTGTATGTGCATATGCACATCTACCACTATTACAAGACACTAAGTACAAGGTTGCCCATGCACAACCATCATCACTCAACCAATCCAAATGAATAGTACCAAAATGAGAAAATGAAGGGAAACAAAATATAGTTCATGCTATGTGAAATTTGAGTATGAAATAACATCGGGTATACTTACAAAATTAATTCCCAACATTTTATATCCTTTCTATGGATACTTGCAATATATACTTAAATATTGTGATAACCAAAGTTAAAAGGTTACATATTCCATGAAAGCATATAAAATTTCGTTTACCATCCTGGATTCACCTACTTGATCAAGTTAGGAGCATGCATATAGGGTTGTAAAAGAGTTGAGTAACTCAGCACACAACTCAGTTAGAGCTTGTTTGGTTCTCGTATATCGAATTTATTTATTTTATAGGATGATTATGAAGTATATGATGTGTTGAGAATTGATGATGTTGCATATATTGAAGTGTTATATTTTTGTGTTTTTTTTTTTTCCTTACATGGGGTGTAGTCCATTTATAGTGGAGACTTTGTTGAATTTTCTCCAAAAATTATATTAAATAAAAATATAATTAATTAAATATTTTTTAGCTATTTAATTAAATTTGTTGGAAGTTACCCTTAGATTCCCATTCGGTGACTTCCTCGATAGAGCGAGGAGATCACTAAATTGTCCAGTTGGACAGTCTGGAAATTTGGTGTCGCGTTGTGTGCCCAGCGAATACGCATTAATTTACTCATGTATAGTACGGAAATTTAGTAGCATTTCATGTTGTTCTTTGGTTGCATATAGGAATATGTTCTGATTCATGCAATTGACTCAAATTGAGTTCAACTTGTATGAATCAACACATAATCCTTATCGTGCATCTGGAGAACTATGCTGAGATGGTACCGAAATTTCATATCGTGAGTAAATGCGTCTGCTAGTCGTCATATCACGACTCATTTTCGGATGGGATAGGTCCTAACCTTCAAATTTTAAGGAGGAGTTATAAGGAGTGGTTCAGTGGAAGAATATTAAAACAACTCAAATAAAAAAAATATTGTAATTATAATTTTGTAATTTTTTGTTATTTAATTATCACAGGAAAAAAATGAGATCAGATAGTCGATGGGTGTATATCAGGCGTAAGGATGATGGTTATATTTCTACGCAATTTATCAAGGGTGTTGAGAAGTTTGTTAATTTTGCTAAGAGTCAACTAGGGTGGATGGATGGGAATAAGATTAAATGTCCCTGTAATCAACGAAAGTGTAGGAACACGGCTTTTCATGACTAGGAAACTGTGACAAGTCACTTGCTCACGAAAGGTTTCGTACTGGGGTATTAGAGTGGACACTTTATGGGGAAGTTGTTGCTATGGTAGATTCGGTCAAAAGCATACGCAGTTGTCGCTTGTTGCTAGATTGCTTAGCTTTAAGTCAAAGCACCATCTATCTAAGAGGTGATTTGATTAACCTTGTGAATTACTTAAGGAGGTTCTTCCTGAACCTAATACGGTGATTGATAATTTTTACAACACTAAAAACTGGTTCGAGGGTTGGGCCTTCCTGTTGAGAAAATTGATTGTTGTAGAAACAACTGTATGATTTTTTGGGGGTGATGATAGTGATTTAACAATCTGTAAGTTTTTCCATGAGAATCGATACAAACAAATTGATCAAGCCGACAGTAGCAAACGACAAAAAACTTGTGTTCCTCATAAGAAGATGCATTATTTTCCTTTAACTCCTCGGCTTTTGAGATTGTATGCATCCAATTCAACAGCAGCAAAAATGAGATGGCACGCAGATCATGTGGTTGAAGATGACATCATGCGTCATTCGTCGGATTCCCCTATGTGGATTCATTTTAACGAGACTCACAGGGAATTTGCTGCCGAGAAAAGGAATGTCAGACTTGGTCTTTGTACTGATGGGTTTCAACCGTTTGGTCAATCTGGGAAGCAATATTTTTGTTGGCATGTCATTGTCACGGTGTATAATTTACCACCTTGGATGTGTATGAAGGATACAACAATGTTCCTAACGGTGCTAGTGCCAGGACCAGAGAATCCTAAGGCAAAACTTGATGTTTTCTTACAACCCCTTATTACAGAGTTAAAACATTTGTGGGATGTTGGTGTGCATGCATATGATATCTTATTAAAACAAAATTTCCAACTGAGAGTGGCTTTGATGTGGACCATAAGTGATTTTCCTGCATATTGAATGGTCTCGGGGTATAACACGGCAAGAAAGCTGGCATGTCCTTATTGCACGATTCTCTTGGACGCATTTTACCTGTCGAAGAGTCGAAAGATTTCATGGTTTGACAACCATCGGAAATTCTTGCGTCGAGATCATCCGTATCGACGGAATAGTTATGGATTCCGCAATAATACTTTGGTAAAAAAAACACCTCCTGTATTGTCTAGACCTGAGATACTTGCTTCCTTGGACGAGTTGGGTTTAGTGAAGGCGACACAACCCAATGTTGCACAGACTAATGCAGATAACAGTCATGGTAGTGGTTGGAAGAGTAAGCATTTTTTGGGATTTGCCTTATTTAAAAACTCAACTTATTCGACACAACTTGGATGTTATGCATATAGAGAAAAACGTGTTCGAAAATGTGTTCAATACAGTGATGAATGTACTAGGAAAAATTAAGGACACAGTGAAGTCGAGAGAAGAGTTGAATCAATATTGTCGCTGCATTACTCAACTAACTTTTACTCTAAACAAGAAAGAAAAAGCCATCTTGTGTGCGTGGGTAAAAAATCTGAAATTTCCTGATGGGTATGTATCGAACATGGCTAGATGTGTTGACACAAAGAAGCTTAAATTGTTTGGGATGAAAAGCCATGACTGTCATGTGTTCATGCAAAGGTTGGTGCCCGTTGCATTTCGGGAATTACTGTTGCAAAAGTATGGGAGGCAGTGACTAAGTTGAGTCTTTTCTTCAAAGATTTGACATCGACTGCTCTTAAAAGTGAGCACATGATGAAATTAGAGAACGACATCCCCATCACTCTGTGTAAGTTGGAGCTCATATTCCTTCCAAGCTTCTTTAACTCTATGGAGCATCTTTCAGTCCATTTGGCTTATGAAGCAAGGATAGCAGGTCTAGTTCAATATCGATGGATGTATTCGTTTGAAAGGTACTATTTATTAGATTGATATTTTTTTTTTCTATTTTATAAGAAACATATTCATTTTGTAGTTCACTTATCTAATTACAGTACACATTTTATATAGATACCTTGGAGAGTTGAAGAAAATAGTTAGAAATAAAGCTCGAGTGGAAGGCTCTATTTCTAATTCATATGTTGTGGAAGAAACGTCGTTGTTGTGTTCTCATTACTTTGAGGACCATGTTATTACAAGGCATACACGAGTGTCGCGCAATGATGTTGGTGTTGTAAATGAAGGGGATGACCAGGAGGGGAAGTTATCCATTTTCAAGCATCCTTGTTGACCATTTGGATGTAAAAAGTCATGAATATTGTTCGGTGAAGAATATGATGTTGCGCACAGATATATTTTGATGAATTGTCCAGAAGTAGAACCGTATTTGCAGTAATATTTTGCTAATTAATTGTTATTAATTTTTGAATTATCTTTAAATTGAATAGTCTAATGTAGTTATTTTCATTTTTCTTATTAATTTGTCAAGAATTTGTGATGCTGAGCTAAGGCAATGTAATCCCGGCATTGGCGACCACATCATTGAACAATTAACAAATAACGAATTCCCTTCTTAGTTCAATAGCTATGTGAGTTGATTAATTGAAATATTAATTCCACTCAATTTCTTATATAATTATTTCTTATATAACTACGAACAATGTGACCAATTCATACATAAGGGATGTCACAAAAGGGTTTTTTAACACTATTACAACGTACCCTGGCTTCTTTGTTAAAGGATTTAAATTTCACACGATTGGCCATGGTTCGAATAAAGGCATTATGAATAGTGGCATGTGCGTTAAATAATCCAACTACGATGATCTCGTGAAGGACTATTATGGTCGGATAACAGAGATTGTCGAGCTCAAGTATCCTTCAGTATCGTCATTCAAGAAAGTTGTATTATTCAAGGGCGATTGGTTTATTCCAACTTTGAATGAGGGGGTGAAGATTCATCATGCATACAAGATCGTCGAGGTCAATGAAAAGAAGAAATGGAATACAAACGAGCAATTTGTATTAGCTTCTCAAGTGATTCAAGTATATTTTTGCGAATATCCAAGCTTGAGGCGCAACAAAAGCGATTGGTTGGTTGTAACAAAAGTCAAACCTGATGTTTTACATTTGATATAATTTTGATGATGAAAAACAATTATATTTTAATGATGAAATAAAGTTATGAGATTTCAATGTTAAAGAATTTTATGATTCAAAATATTCTTTTTCATGTTATCATTTATCGTTTCAGTTTTTATAAAAAGAATAGTCGACTATGTGTTTATGTTCTGTTGACTATGTTTGTGGATAGTCAACTATGTGGTTTAGTGCTGTCGACTATGTCTGAAAATAGTCGACTATGCTGATTTGATCTGTCGACTATTTAAGGCTTCTATCGACTATTTTTTCATCTGTCGACTATCAAGTAAGGATAGTTGACTATGGCTTTTCATCTGTCGACTATTTTTGTTCATAAAATTCAAAATTTTCTTCACATTTTTGCAATAGTCGATTGTGCATATGTATCTGTCGACTATGAGATTTTTGTGTTATAAGATAGTCGACTATGCGTTTTTGTCTGTCGACTATGTTCTGTTTTATTTGTAAAAATAGTCAACTATGCATTTTCTTCTGTCGACTATATCTTTTACAAAAAGCTTCCAACGACTAGTTTTTCAACTCCAACGGTCACAAACGGCTACATTTCTCTTCAATCTTTTGGGAAGCCTATAAATACAAGTCATGGATGATCAAGAGAAGACAAATGGATGGAAAGAAAATTATTTGAGCTTACATCATATACACATTTGTATTTATATTGACTGTGCTTTAATTTTCTCTCTTCAAGGCTTTTATCTTCACTTGTAATTATTCATTTCAAGCCTTGTATCATTTTTGAGAGACATTGTAACTAAGAGATTCATCTCTTAGATTCTCTCCAATTGTATACTTCTTGTTTTTCCTATCTTGTGTAGCTAGAGGGCCTACTTGGTTTAAGTAGGAGGTTGTATTTCCTAGTTTGTGTAGCTAGAGGGCCTACTTTTCATAATCAAGAGGCGACCCTTTCACGTGAAGCGCTGCCTTACCAAGAGGATGACATGGAACTACACAATATTGCAGTTGATGATGCCCAAATTCCTAAGACAATGAATGATGGTGACCACGTTGATTTAAATGATGAGCTAGTTATGGAATCAGAATTTGACGAAGCCCCAGAGTTGAATGATGAGCAAGTTTTGAGATCTGATTCTGAAGATAAGTTTGAATCGTATGATGAGCAAGTCCTGCGATCAAACTCTGAATATGGCTCTGAATCAGAGGATGAACAAGTTCTTCAATTAGATTCTGATGACGACTTAGAATCTAATGACACAAATGTAGATTTATATGATAGTGATTAGAGGTAAATTTTATAATTTAAATACATATGTTTAATTATTAATGATATTGATTTTGCTAATTGATTTATTTCATTATAGGTATGACAGGTATTAGAGGACGATATCGTGCAGGATGCAGTGGTTCTAGACCTAACTCTTTTGGGTCCACTGCTGCTTCCATCTCATCTACTGCAGCACCGCATATTTCGGGGGATGTTTCACTAGCCTCCCTTCCATCAGCATCTCCTGTTGCTTCCCCTAAAGTTGCTTCTGCACCGACCTTTCCTACAGAGTCACCAGTACATCCATCATCTCACTCAACTGCCAGTCATTTTACATCCGAATCACTGCATGCTATAGAGCAAGATGGCGATGAGTAACTTTAATTTTTTTTTACATTATGACATGTGTTAGTTTTTATACTAATTATTATTATTTGTATACAAGAGCCTCTTTTGTCGTACAATGAACATCTCCCATATTATATCAACGATCTTCAAGAAACATCTTTATAAGGAAGGTCATGTTTGGAAAAAAGTGCCTTTGGAGACAAATGACTTGTATTGGGATGAATTTGCGGTATTAAATTCAAATTAATAATATATATATTAACTATTAATGTAGAAATGTTTAAACTATTTAATCTTATTTTTTTTTATAGAAAATTTTTCAATGGGATCTTGCAATTGATGCATTAGTGAGAAGAGAGTGGGCACAAAAAATAGCTAAGCGATACATCGACAACATTCGTAAGTGGCATGCCAATAGAAAATTGATCTTAGTGGTAGATGATGTTTGGGATAGTTGGATGCAAAAATGAGAACAAGATGAAGCTTTTAAGAAACGGTTTGTACAAGTATCGCTGAACCGTTTGAGTAAGACAGGTGGCCTTGGCGCTGGTCCTTCCCGCCATACTGGGGGTTCTATATCTTCAGCGAAGCATAAAAGACGAATGGTGAGAAATTTAATTTGTTAATATTTAAAATTTTTTATTATTAAAATTGTTAATTTTATATCACTTTTTTTTTAGACACAGGAGTTTGGGAGAGAGCCTACACTGATTGAACTATTTGAACGAACTCATTCTAAAAAAATTGAGGAATGACAGATGGTGTATGTCGACAAATGTTCTTTGAGCGTCGCTGTAAGTCTTTTTTAATTGTAAATAATATCATTTTTATCATTAACGTAAAATTTAATAGTCATAATTGATTTTTTATATTTTTTTCATTAAACTATAGTAGGAAATGTACGGACAGTTGCTGGAGCAGGCGACTCAACCAAATGAGGGGTCTGAGGAGCCTCAACAGCCAGATTGCGACCAGATATTCATCCAGGTTGCCAGAGGGAAAAACAAAAAGAAGAGGATTTACAACACGAGATCCTTATCCCCATCAAAATTTTCTGACGTTGGCAGCTCATCCTCTTTCTCATCTAATCTTAATGAAAACCCAATTATACAAGAAATGACAGAGAAATTAAAATTGCAGTCAGAGTAGATAAATTCGCAGGCGAAGCAGATAAATTCATAGGCTCATGAACTGAACGACGTTCGGCGACAAATGTTTGAGATGCGAATTTTTATTGAACAACTTACTACATCTACTCATGGCATAGTTCCTTCTTCTTCTCAGCCACAATTAACTCATCAACCTAACTCACCTAATGCTGGTGATGATTAGTTTTTGTAGTTATTTTTATGTAACGATTAGTATGTAACAAACAATTATTAGTATCTTGTTTGAATATTAATTTTTATATTATAAATATAAATTTTAGAATTTTTATATAATTTGTTTAATAATTAATTATAAATAAATTTAAAAATTAAATAATTAATTATAATTAAAAATAAAAAATATATTAATTTTTGCGAAGGAAATAAATTTCATCGCTAAAATTTTAAAAAAAATTAATGATTGCAATGGAATTAATTCATCGCAATAAATTTTTTATATATTTTTAAAAAATTTTAATTTATTTTAGCATCGAAAAATTCCGTCGCTATAATTAATTTAATAAAAAAAATTTAAAATATTAGCGATGAAAAATTTTGTCACTAAAATTAATTTAATAAAAAAAAGTTTTAAATAATAGCGATGGAATATTCGGTCGTTAATAAAAAATTCTTATTTTTTAAATTACGATGGAATATTCCGTTACGAAAATTACCGACGGAATATTCCGTCGCTAAATCATTCCTTCTTTGCGACGAAAATTTTTGTTGCAATTTTTTAAAAAATTACACATTTTCGTCGCTAATTTTAAAATAATAGCGATGGAATATTTAGCCGTTAATGAAAAATTCTTATTTTTTAATTTTTTTTTAAATTACGATAAAATATTCCGTCACTAAATCATTCCTTCTTTGTGACAGAAATTTTCGTAGCAATTTTTAAAAAAATTACACATTTCCGTCGCTAATTTGGTAACGGATCCGTTGCAAAAAAAATTTAGCGACAGACATTTTCCATCGCTAAATAAATTTAGCGACGGATTTTTGGATTTAGCGACGGAAATATTCTGTCGCTAAATCCCGAAATTCTTCTAGTGATATAACCACATGGCATGGATTATGTGTCGTTATGTATATATGATGCATGTGATTAAAGGGGCCTTATGTGTCAATCTATTATGCATGTACATGGTTACCTTGTGGGATTGAAAATGTAAGAAATTGTATTTCTTGAGGATGTTGTCAACTGTAGAAGGCATGAATCCAACTATTGTCTAGATGTCGAGTAATGATCTTCTCTTGGCTCTGAGTTATTCATGTCTTCATATATTGATTTTTGTAAGGAAGGGAGAATGTAATATCCTAAATTTTCTAAAGGACGTAAGAGTAATTTTAACTTGGGTATAGGTGAAATTATCAAAAGATTAAGGACTTAAGTGTAATTTCTTACAGTTATAAGTGTCGAATCGACTGCAGGGAATGCCCTGGAGTGTAATTGTCCAAGAAAACAGATATGGTCTCGATGAGTATTCCCGAGATAGGATTTATGGTATTAAAAGAAATTGAAATTGAGACGGTTTTCGGTACAACCAAAATACAACTTTGATTCAGGCTGAAAAACTGAATCATTGTAAGGGACTCTCGGGAAATCAACGAAACCCTTAGGGGGCTCCGATTTTTTGTAAGGATCAACTTTGAAGTGGTTTTGAGATGAAACAAAGGTCCTGTGAGGGTGCAAAGATGAAATCGTCCTTATCGAGTGAGCTTGAAATTATTAATTGTGCATTTTAAGTATCAAAATGAAAATTAATTCCACGATTGAGGGTGCTTTTGTAATTAATGAAATGCCCAAGTGTAATAAGGAGGAAATATAAGATTTAAATGTGTAAGTTCTCATATATATTATGTGTAATATATGGATATATCTACATATGTGCGTGTGTGATTGTGGTAGTTTCTGGGAAGTTTCATGGGGGCAAATTAGCACAAATTAAGGGCATTGGGATGAGAGTAATTTCCACATAAAGAAATTGCAAAATGAGCAATTTCCATCGAAAGAAATGTAAATAGATCGAGAGTTTGGTTGAGGTGATTGGCTAAGGCAAGGCTTGAGGCTTCTGTGGGTTGTCTATAAATATGGAAGGAGAATGGAAGTGGAAGCAAGGTATAGCCGAGAGAAGCTGAGTGTAACATCCCGTTTTTTCTTACCGAGCGTGTCACGATGCTGGGGCCCAAAATATACATAAATTCTTTTTTTTTTTAAAATACGGTACATAACTTAAACCTCAAATACTGAATTCAAAACAAACCCCTACATATCATTTACAATTGCGGAAGTAATAATCGAAATCTGATATTGTACATAACTGAATTCAATATAATCATAACATAGAAATCTGTACCGTTTTACATCTTCAAATACTTAAATTACATGGAGACTTGTCACCAAGAGATAATAACTAAATACCTCAAATAATAAACAAATGATACCTTAAATAACATCATACACGATCATCTCTCAACTCGACTGAAATATATCCGGATCTTCATACAGGAGCAAATACTGGATCTACTCACCAAATCCATCAGTCACGTCATCACGTGCCGTTATGCCTCAATCATCTACTTGTCATATCTGCAAGTCCTAACTAGAACGTTTGAATGTTTTAGGGGCATAACCTAATTAGAAGATGGACCTCCTAGTGAGCGTTTTAAAAATAGTTACATGAATGCATGATGCAAATACATAAACAAACATTTTCCCTAGTGTAACTTCCCAGGCCCAGCCCGGCATGGAACTCTAGGTAGAATCTTGACACATTCAACAAGATAATCCTAACGTTGTTCCATCAATTGCCCTTGGGGAATTACGGCTATACTATCAGGGCGACATCCCATCCCATGCACTAGTATCAATATGCCAATAATATCATGCCATATGAAATCATGTCTTTCTATGCAATAATATATGAACAAGTATGATAAAATGTTCATAACTTTCATGAATAACATGCATAACATAAGCAATCATATCATATATAAGTTTTTGGGGAAAAACCACTCACAAAATTAGGTTTAGGATAAAAGTACTCACTTGATGCCCAAAATCCAGAACACCTCGAGAAATGCGCATCGCTTTGATTTGTGTGCCGACCTCAATTTTCGTGTCAAACTCCAAAAGTTGAATCAATCACTATTCCTCGAGCACCTCAGTCCTATAAAATATATTTTATCACAAAATATCCTCATACTCTAATTTCTTTCATTTTTCCTTCATTTTCCTTTCTAAAAATCCCAATAAATACCCTCGGGATTATTTTCTCAAATCTCTTTCCATAACAATTCATAATATCCTATGAACTTCAAAGGAAAATTACTGAACTTACTCGGATACTGCATTTTCATGCTAAATGAGGCTAATCGATGCTAAAATCGAGACAACGAATAACCCAACTTCAAAACTTTTTGCATAAGCACCCTCAACTTATTTTTCTCAATTTTTCCATATTTTTCCCAAAATTTTTAAGCATGCCATACGCCCACATACTCCCCCAAAAGGTCAGCCACACACCTGTACGTGAAATCCGGTCTGTCTGCCTCATGCATCGGTCATTTTCCCCGTCGATCCTCGGTGATGCTGGTTCTCTCCACCAGCTTCTTCTTCTCAACCAGTCGATCCACATGGCACCTTTCTTGGCTTGAAAGAACAATTGGAAGGCCCTCAACCAGAGGCTTGAAGCCTCGGCCAAGGCGTCCGCCTCCCATCTCTGGCCAGCTTCGAATAGCCCTCAAAATTCAACGAAAATCCTTTAAAATCTCCAAATTTTCTCCTCAGGCTATGGGCAACAAAAGCCCTTTATTTTCGAGCCTCAATTCATTCGATTTCGGGCAAAATTTGAAGCCCCAAACTTAGCAAAACCCTTGACCACTCGAGCTCTTTTTATATGCAAAATTAGTCCTCGAAACGCCCATGGCCACTTGCACCGATGCCTCAAACACCCCTCGAATAACCTAAAAGCAGTGACCAAAACCCTCAAAATCCAAGTTGCAGGCCGCGACATCCTCGGCCAAGGCACAATCGGAAACTTCAAAATCCAACCACCCCATGCTCACCGATGATCAAAGCTCAGCCTTGAGCTCCCTCGACCATTCCCTCGAGATCCCAATGGTCAGAAACGCAGATCGATGGCCGGCAGACCTGCTGGTCGGCCATGGTAGCTTACTCCTCCTTCAACTTTGAGAAATTTGCAGTTTGACCCCTACATTTTTGCCAAATTACACTTTGTCCCTTTTCATCAAGCCCCTAATTTTTATGATGTTTCCAATGAGTCCCTCAAACTCTGGGATCCTTATTTCACCCCTAGAAGATTCCGGAAAACTACATTTCAACCTCCCTTTGGCAATTTCAAAAAACTGCACTAAGGCCTGAATCTTTGTTTTGACCTCAAACCCATTTTGTTTCTTCCTGAAATCGTTGAAGGTTTATCTCTCATGAAAAACCGAAGCCCTCTCAAGCTTTCGTTGACTTCCCGAAAGTTGTCCATAACATTTCGATTTTACAGCCTAAATGGCAGTTGCATTTTAGCTGTACCGAAAACCTTTCTCGATCCAATTTCTTTTGATGCCATAAATCATGCCTCAAAATAATCATCACTGCAATATTATTTTCCTTTGGCATCTCGGCTGTAGGACACTCCTTGTAATCGATTCGGTTACTTTTTTAGGCTATTTCAGATACCAATATTTCTCGAAATTCCATTTTTCTAATAAAATACTTATTCTTAAATAATCCACATTTCCCGAGTATTACACTGAGAGCTTGGGTGAGAGAAGAGAGATTGAGGCAGAGAGCTGATAGCTGAGCATGGCAGCGACAGCTTGCGAGAGATGGAGTGAGCGGATCGTGGTGGTTGGTTGTAGCCGCAAACAACCATAGTTGCAAGCACCAAGCGGCCATGGCCACAAGCTCAAGAGGAGCAAGGAGGCCGAGGGCTGAACAACAGCAGGAATGGAAGGCTGCAGGCAGGCTGGTGGCTGGAGACAGCCTCGAGGTTGGCCAGAGGTGGCCGAAATGGGCCGTAACCCCAAGCTGGAGATGACTATGGTGGCGTGACAACAAGCGAGCAGGAGGGGCGGAGGTGCTGTGCTTGCATGAGTGCGGGCAAGGATGGAGATCGGTGCAGCGGCCGACGGAGGGCGGCAACAGCCGGCAAGGGTGGCAACAAGGCCGGTTGGCTCGCCGGTAGTGGTGGCCATGAGCGTTGTTTGCGCATTGCAGAGAATGAGAAGAAGCAGAGGTTGAAAATGAAGAAGAGTAGAGTAAAAAAGAAAAAAAAAAGAAAAGAAAAGAAGAAAAATAAAATTGAAAATAGAAAAAAAATAGGAAAAATTCTAGAAATTTCTGGGAAATTCTAGAAAAAATAGGAAAGAGAGATTTATTAATATTCCGGAGATTTTGACGAGAAAATGGTTCTGGCATGCATTTCAAGGTCGATCACAAAAATTGAGGTAGCACACAAAAATTGAGATGGTACAGGAGAATTGAGGTTGTGCACGAGAATCGAGATAGTGCGTGGGAATCGAGGATTTCCATGCGTTAAGGTAAGTAAAATTTCCTAGAAAATTTTAAAAATTCAAGAATATTATTTTATGAATTGTCATAGTGAAATATTTGATAAAATATTTGAAAAATATTTATTTTGGATTTATTGAGGAAAAATAGGAAGAAATAGAGAGAAAAATAAAGAAAATGCAAAAAATTATGGAAAATAGATTTTAATGCTTATTTAAATAAATATGATTATTAGGATGCTTTGAGCCTTAAGTTGAAGTGACTTGTGCGAATTTTGGGATTGACACGCAAATCGAGATGATGAATAGATTTCGAAGCAAGTTACGAATATCGAGATATCCCGATAAGTTTGAGAAAGTAAGTGGTTTGACCCCAAAAACCTGATTTTATGTAAATGTTTTCATCATGTTGTCATGTCTTGATGTGAACATATCATGTAGATTGCATTTACATATATTGATGACAAAGTATGCATATAAGCATGATGAGATTCACGATCATATGTTGCATGGGTTTGGGATTAGGTATTGACGTCGTTGTTTTGCCAAGGGTGCACCCATACACCTCTATCTGACATGAAAACTGTAAAAATGGTGGGTAATCTTAAGGTGCGGTCGACCCAAACACGAGAGTTATGATGTTATGTGCATTGCATTCATACACGTGCATTAAATATTTTGTTCCCTTACTTAGATGATTCATCATCTGACTTGGGTTGTGCCCCTGGAATATTCAAACGTTCCAAATGGAGACTGTAGCAGAAACGATGATGAATGAGACATGTAATGGCACTTAGCAAAGTGCATTATGAATTGAATGTATGTTATGTAACCCATGTTTTTAAGTTATGCTACTTTGAATTCTGAACGTTTTAAGGAATGATGATGTATAACCTCATTTATGGTTAATGATGATGTATAAGTTTATTTGGGAATAATGTTAAGATGTTAGGTTCGATTCTAGCTTTCGCATTTGATGTTTATGATAATTCTCTTTTGAGATAGATGTATGGAAATTTTGGGATAGATATGAGGAATGAAATGGTTTAGTAATAGTTTTTAAGAAAAAAATTATTATCCAAAAATTGTCCTAAGTTATAAAATGTCCGAGAAAGTGGGGTGTTATATGATGGGTGGTGAATAATTAGTGGATGCAAGGTTAGGACACACCATTGGAAGTTCTTTGGCGAGAAAGGTCATGTCTTGTATCGTGAGAAACGTGAAGAGCACTGCATAGCCCCTAAGTATATGGTTTTACTAATGGGAAGAAAAATGGTGCATCTAAGTTGGAGTTCTATGAGAGGCATGTGTATTACCTGCCTTAACCACTGGCGTGATTTGGTAGGATAGTGTGCAAGGCGAATTAAAAGAAAAAGAAAGAGTAAGAGCTACCATATGAATGCACTCCTACGTATATATGTAAAACCTAGACTAGGCTAAATCGTATAAAAATGTAATGCAATTTTGTAGGGTAATGAAAAGCTAAGGGAAAGAAAATAATAAGATGAGAGCCTATTTCAACATAACAGTTGTTGACCGATAGTAAGGAGCTGTCGATTGGTCACGAACGGTTGCCCGTTTCCTTTCGCCTGTCGACTGTGTTTTTGCTGAGTGTGGTTTTCTAAAACCATTAAAATAGTAATGCAGTCAATATATATATGTATGTATGTATGTGTATTCATATTCGATATGTGGTATTATTATATATTAATAGTGCTTAGATGATCATGGATTAATTTGTAAAGAAATGAGGAAATATGGCAGTGTAAGGACGTGCACAAAGGGTGGTACCTGAAATAAGTGACCATGACAGATAAGATCAACCTCGCCATAAGTGGATAACTTGCTGGAATAGCTGTTAAGGCAAGGCATTTTCCAAGATTGTCATATGGTCGAGATGGTATCAAGGAATGGTGAGATGGAAAAATAAGTCGCCTCTAAATCGATGTTATATTTTTATCGATGATATGGGGATATACTCACAAAGTGAAGAGACTCACCAAGAGTACTTAAGGGTTACTTTCTTCAAGTTGGGAAGTAGAATTGGTATGTGTATTAGTGCATCACAAGGAGGGTGATCGCATATGGATCATAAGAGCTACTACCCCATGAGAAGGGAATATTTAACACATAGTGTGAGGCTGATTGCAGAGGGGTGCATGCTTTGGAAATGTAATGGCATCCTCTCATGTAGAGGAAAGAGGTAACCAAAAGTGTGGAATAATAGAGTTGCGCAGCTAAGGAAGTGCATGCCAACTCATTATGAGTATCTGCAACAAATCTTATGCGGGACGCATTGTATTCTATATACAATATACCTGGAGTCATAACACATCATGGTTCACGGGAAGTGTATGAATGGCTAGGAGCGAAAGAACGTGTGAATGGAGTTGGGGGAAGTGTGAAGTAGGCTAACGAATGGAGCCTGGCAACCTAAATCATCTGTAAGATTTTGATCTTTCGAGATTCAAGAGATTGCTGATTGCATGAAGTTCTAATTAGTATAATATTCAATTGCAACTTGAAACATGTTTCCTTGAGGGTTCCAATTGAAGTTCAAAATTGTATGGTGACCGTCGACCGACAGGTAGATAAGAAACATTATTCAGAAATTGGAAGATATGCTGGGAATGTGTGTAAGGAAGACCCGGGGCAATTGGGATGATCACTTGCAATTGTTGGAAGTTGCCTACAATAATAGTTACCACCCCAACATTGGATAAGCCACCTTATGAGGCATTTGTTTTTATAACAAGCCATGTAGGTCGTTAGTGTGTTGAGAGGAAATCAGATATCAAGTATTGTTGGGACCCGAAGTTATTGAGCAAACATCAGAGAAGATCTGAGCCACTATGGCTTTATGAAGATGACCCAAGATAGGAAAAGGAATTACACAGATAGGAGACAATGTAGCTTGAAGCTACCATTAAAGATCGTGTAACACCCTACCTCGCACGGGTGCATCACTATAAGGCCATTTTTGGGAATCTTTTTTTTTTCCAAGACCATCATGCGCGGTGTATTCAAGAACAATCTTCACATGCAGAAAACATGCCCAACACATACGATGACTGGCATCCGTGGTGATCTCAAGAACAATTGTCACATGCAGATAAGATCCCGAAAACTCCAGTCTTGCTTGGTTAACTAACAAGATCAATAATCTTAAAACTAAACGAGACATGATACAACGCAGCGGATACATTAACAATAAAATATCGTGATTCTTACATAGTATTTCCACAATAAAATACGTATTACAAACTGCCAAATGATAACAACATTATCATACAACCATTCATACATATACCAAAATAGTTATTTTCGCCTCAAAATTATACAACGACTATTATACTAAACACCATTGGCCCTCAACTGGCCATGTCCTCGCTCTCGCAGCAGTCCCTGGGTGGAACGTTGAATGTTCTAGGGGCATAACCTAGGTTAGATGGTAAAACATCTAAGTGATGGCATGAAACAGTTTATTGAATGCATGAAAGACATACGAGCATGGCATACACCGACAACAACAACGTGCAACACATCTAACTTGAGAAATCTCCCTGAGATACTCAACCTCCCATGGAAAATCCCTTCCACACACCTTTGGGGTTGACTTTGTCACAACATACTTAATCCTCGAGTGCCCTATCGTGTCACTCGTTCATCTGGATTAATTTTTCCCTATTCTCAAGAAGACCCCATCCCGTCTCCCATGGACATAACAACGACACGAAAAATAATACCCCGATGATATGAAAAATCACACGCCATGGACTAATTCTTTTGCAAGTAAAAACAATTGATGCAATATACCACATGTTCAATATGCAAATGATGCCACAAGTACATAAGTAAACACCTATGCATAGCATCCCTAGTTCTAGAGGGTATAACCGCTCACTTGAACTGGTTTAATCACATATAACCTAAGCTCGGGAGGGTAAACTGCTCACCTGAACTCACTACACACACTCTCAAAACAAGATAAAACTAGAATCAAACCACTCACCTCAATTCGAAAAAGTTTGGTTTTCGCCTTGAAAAACGTGCCTCACATTCAAAATCATGCAATCCTTACCTCAAGCAGTCCAGTCGTCTCATGTTTACCATTATGACTATAGAAGTCAATGTTTATATTTTTTCCACAATTTCCTCAATTTTTCCATATTTTTCTCTATTTTTCTCTTAATTTTCACCTTGATAATTCAAAAATAATTATCTCCTCCAACATTTTCCAAATTTTTCAACACAATAATTCCTACAATAATTTAAGGAAAATACTGAGAGAGAAATCCCAAAATTACCCCTTCTCACGCGCCCTTACGCGCTACTGCGCATGAAGAATGGTGTGTGCAGCCACACGCCGGTCTTCTTCCTCGCTTCCGGCCGTAGGCGACGACTCCGATGGCCGATCTGAGGGTACCCCTTCAATCCCTCGCCTAGTCGATCTCAACTGCACCAATCTCCGATCGAAACACCACCTGAAAGGCCCCCTAACGGGCAGTTACAGGCACAGCGTGGCAGTCCATCTCGATTTTTTCGATGATGATCGAAACCGCTTCAAACGAACACCAACCGATCTGAAATGCTCTAGAAACAAAGCCCACACACCAAGAAGAAAAATCCCTCTATCCTTTACCTTCGATTCACCCTCAATCACGAGCAGTTTGATGCCAAAGTTTTGGCCAAAAGCCTAGGTATTTATAGCAAAATTTCGGCCGATTTGCAACCAATCAAAGGCCAAGGCTTGGACCCCAAGCCTCCTTACGCCGTATACCACCTCCCCCGAACCACCCTCGGTCATCCTATCATCGGAAAGCACCCCTGATCTTTCTAACAATACTACTAAGACCCAAAAGTCTTATACTCTTCATTCCATCTTTGAAATTTTTGAAAAATTACTTTTTTGACCTCCTTTGGGCAAATTTAGAAAATTGCACTTAGACCCGGCTGATCGTTTTGACCCTAAATCCCTTCGTTTCAACCCGAAATCGCTAGAGGGTTGTTTAGTATGTAAAATCTAAGTCCTCAAGATACTTCGTTGATTATTCGGACATTCCATACATCAATTCAGTTTTCTCAACCCAGTTGACAGCTGTAACGAAAACTATTCCCGATCTAATTTATTTTATCAGGTAACATCATAACTCATATTACTCACTGGCATTATTCCATTTTCCTTAGCTATCTAGGGTCTGGGGTACTCCATTCGGTCGATTTGGTTGCTTAAAACTGTGTTAGTGTACCCTATAGCCTCATTTTTCTGAAAATTCCATTCATGCCCTTCATAAAATTCCATTTATAGCCTCAAAAGATTCCCAGGTATTACAGATCGTACATGGTAGAAGGAAATGCCCAGGATGGATGTATGCCGAATTGCGATTTCAGGGAAGTTTATTCCCCGCTATATTGATTCTTTGAGATTTTAAAGTGAATTGGATATTTGGCGTATGAGTTAGCGTGGGTTGGCAAGTGTGCATGAAGTGTTGCATGTATTAATGTTAAGGAAGGATGTGTTGGATCCTTAGCACATGATGGACGATTAGACCATAGAGGTCAAGACTGAGGTATCGTTTGGGGAAATGTCGTTGAGCATTTTGGGATGAAAGGTGAATATAGAGGAATCGATCGATTTCGTCGGTAATGGTCTAGGGGTAATATCGTAGTTACGTGAGACTACCTGGGAATTCGAGGTTGAGATGAGGCATCTCCTTCCCAATTGTGCATATGACAAGGTTCGAATTTGAAGAATCAAATTCTTTTTAAGGAGGGGAGAGAAATTGTAACAACCTGTTAGTGGGTCTAGGCATTTATTATTATTTTATTTTTGGGCATTGAAAATTTTGCCCCTATTAAATTAAATGTTGGAAAATATTTTTATGTGAAAAACATTATGTAAGTAAATTATGTGGATAAATTATAAATGTTATTATCATATATTGTTGAAAGAGGTGGAAGAAAGGAAATGGAAAATTGTTGAAAAGTCCAACTTAGTTGGCTAAATTGGATTTGAGCCAAGAGTTGAAAGATCTAATGTGATGGATTGTTGGAAGATTCAAAATAACTCATCTCTAATTGATTATGTGCTGAAATTAGGTTAAGCCCAATTACAAATTGTATTATAATTTATTTAAGTTAAATGAAATGGGTTGGGACCAAGTTGAAGAGTTAGCCCATTGGGCTTAATAAATATATTAGGCCATTGATTTGGGCTTGGGCTCATGTGTATAAAAGGTGGCATTATAATTAAATAAAAATGAAAAATGTGGCAAATAACAAAAATGGGCATGCTTTATGAAAAAGGTGAGGACAAAAAGGGGAATTTCATAATTGGTTTGATAAAAAAAAGTGAAAAAGAAATAAGAAAATGGTAACCGTCCAAATTGGGTTTAATGCCTTATGTATGGTGTGTGTAAAAGAGAATGGCAAAAGAATTGTTAATAATATTCTATAAGCTATTTATGCATTTGGAAAAGAATTTACCTTTTTCATAAAATTTAGTATCTCAAGTAGTGTTTTAATTTCTATGATTATAATTTCTTTTAAAACTTTTAATTCTGAAAACAAATTTAAACCATCAATATCAGATATCATATCATGTTTTAGAAAATTTTTAAGATTTAAATAATTTTTCTTTAAATTATCAACATCAAGTAATTTTAACTCTTCTACATTATCAAGGAAACGAAAATACTGAATTTTGAAGCAAGGATAACTCATAGTCATAACTGGATTCTAAAAAAATAGGAGTTGTCAGCAGCAAGTGAGGCTGTCTTTCTTTCTTTATCTCTCTCTCTCAAAAGTCAACATTCGTCAAGTCACACAGGCGACAATTGGTAAAGAAAGGGCTGGCCACTGGTAGCTGCAGTCCGGCGATCGATGTCAACAAGGGTAACAACGCAGGCAAGCGACCTTCTGTCTTTCTCTCTCCCTCCAACCATCGTCCTGGGTTTGATTGAACGGTGAACCCGTGTCCTTGACCGACTATCTCATCCCGTCGGCAACTCGGCGATAGCGTCTTCCGTTTTTGTTAGCCAAGCGACGTCTCCCCGTTTCCTTCTCCTGCTCGTAAATGGTTCAGTCGATAGCAATTGGTCTTGGTTGGTGGCCAATTGTCGCAAAATTTTTGGGGCCCCTCCTTTTTGGGGGCATAGTCCTTAGTGGGCTATGCCTTGAATCGTCTCTAATGATGCTCAAGGTAACACAAAATTGGGAGGGGGTAAATGACTTATGCAAATTAATCAGTCCAACCTTTATTCCTAAAACAAAGATTAAACTCAAGAGTGTTAGGCATTTCAACACCTCAACACATACACTTTTAAAACTTAAAACATAAGGTTCCATTGTTTTCTAAGTTATCTTGATAAAGTTTTTAGGCTTCAAAAATCTCCAAACTAGGGAATTTTCAGACCTACAACAAGGGTTTCACCCCATTTAACAAGTATAAATCATTTTCAAATGATTTATAGTAATTAAACCATTAAGACAAATTGGTTTCTCATTTACCATGGGTGAGAGCCTCTCAAATCACCCAAGAAATGCCCTGAAACCCCAAGGAATCACTTTCCTCTCTCTCCCAATCTCCTTCAAGTCCGAAAATGAATCAGAAATGGGGGAGAAATATGATTTCTCCATTTTATTTGATGCCCAACAGATCTCTTTACCACTACATTGGATCCTTTATGTTAGAATTTGATGGGCAAAACAAGTATTTAGTCACCTTGTATGTAACCTTGGTTAACCCTTTGAATAGATTTGTTGCTTTTATTTAATGTCAAAATGACCAAATCTACCCTTCATTTGAACTTTTATGCCCTAAGATTAGGGGTAAATCAGTCCAAAGAGGTCTGGGGGCATCACTCTTGCTTTTCATGCTCATTTCAAAGAATTTTGACCATTTTTTTCAATCATGGTAGCCTTACTTTTGCAGCCCCAATAGTTTGTATGTGACCCCTTCTCCATTCCAACAGGGCTGGCCCAAGGCATAGGCCACCCCCAATTTTTTGGGGCCCCCAACAAATATAACAACTGTTGGTTGGGCCTCAAAAAATATAGTAAAAATATATAGGTACAGCAACCACCTTACCAAGACGGGCAGCAAGTAGTGTGCTGCCATAGTGACGCGCAATAAATGTGATTGTGAGTCATAATAGAGAGAGAAAGAAGTAAAATAAAAAATTAAAAAAAGAAATAAATGATGAAACAATGAACCAGAGCCTCCTGCATGCGCACAGTCCCTAATCCCTATTTTAATAATTTAACTTCAGAAGGTAAAACACACCAGAAGCAAAAGTGACAACTGAAAAGAAGCAGTAAGAAATTAATTAGCCCGTTGATTTGGATTTGGAACGGAATGGAGGAAGAAAAAAAGATATAAAAGGATTAAATACTCGCCCATGCCCATTTCTCTCTTTTTGCTATTTGCTTTGGCTTTTCTTTTTCTCTACATACAAGTGCAATTTTGTTGCTGCAATTAGCTCTCAAGTCTTCTCTCTGAAGCTCTCTCTCTCTCTTTCTTTCCGTTTATATATATATATATATATATACATGCATGATTTCTATTACTTCATTTAGACTCTCTCTCTCTCTCTCTCTATATATATATATATCATACACAATTTCTATTACTCCAATTAGATTCTCATTTGATCCTATTACCACTTGTCGAACGGCCGCATAAGCACACCAGTTCTATTGGCAACAATAACTCATTTTCTGGTTAACTTATTTATCTTACCAGTTCGATCGATATCGATGACTGATACATTGTTTTACTGTTATTTTATCTCAATATCATTGGTTAGTTTTTAACGTCATATATTTTGATTATTTTTTTTACAGGTAATAATATCAAGTTTTATCACTATTTCACCAGAAAGTGCAACTGAAATAGCATAATCAGATGCTATCATTCCTACTTTCTTTATTTTTTATAATTATTTTTATTTTAGCAAAATAATATTAGGGGCATAGAATTAATTATTGTTTGAATAAAAATCTCTACTAGAAAGTATGAATCTGGATTTGAAAAACGTAAGAAAAAAAGAAAGGTAGAAGAACTAATTCAATCCCAAAAAGGTGCACCTGAGAGGTTTGTTATTAATACTAAACCCCAAATACTAGAAAAACCAAATGAAGATTTAAATGAAAAATTAGTTGAAAATTGTGAAGAAATTTTTGAGGATAATAGTTCAAATTCACCAAAAAATAGTGAAAAATATGATAAAAATTTAGAAGAAGATGTAATAATCGATAAGAATAAAAATGTTAATAATGAAGATGAAATACCTATTAAAAATATTTATGATCTAGCAGAATGGAAAATTTTAGACGCAAGAATGATTGATTTATTAGTTGAGAAAGGTCCAATTAGATATGTTTTAGATTTTCCAAGAGATAAAAATTCTAGACATTTTTCTACAATTCATTACATTCAAAATTTATAAAATGGAGAAAAATATGATAGAAAATGGCTAGTATATTCAAAAGAATTAGATAAAGTATTTTGTTATTGTTGTAAGTTATTTAATTTGAAATCAAATACAAGTCAACTAGCAAATGAAGGGTGTGGAGATTGGAAAAAATTTAGTGCCAAACTTAAAAGTCACCAAACAACAAATGAACATGCTATAAATATGAATATTTGGGTTGATGCTGAAATAAGATTACTTAAGAATAAAACAATTGATCAACAATGACAAGATAAAATAAATAAAGAGAAAGTATAACATCCTAGAATTTTTGAAGACAAATAGCTATTATTAATTATGGTATTGAACATTTGAGGATTTAAGGAAATAATTAATTTTTGGGATTTATTGAGTTATGTGAGAAAAATATTAAATTTGGTATTTTTTGGGATTAAAATAATTATTTGAGGTTATTTTGAGGAAATGTGTAATTAATTATTTTGTTTGAAAGTATTTATTGAGAGAATAGAATAAATTAATTTGGGATAATTTCTGAAAGTTATTGGCATTAAAAATGAAATTTTGGAAATTGAAAATGCCTTAAAAATAAATTGATTGCGATGAGGAGCAAGGAGGGCTATAGGAGAAATGGTCGAGGGTGCAAAGGAGGAAGGCGAGGTCGCGGGATCAAACCTGCGGCTAAGCAAAAGTTGCAGCTGGGTTTTTAAAACCCAACAGGCGCGCGGCCGCACGGCCACTTGGCCGCATGCGCGCCACTAGGCTTGATGCGCGCCAGCCACTGCCAAGTGGCTTCCAACCTTCACCAAATGTCCAAAATCCCTTTCTTTATCAGAAATTTTTTAATCCTTTTGGCCCCACATAACCCCTACATTATCCTACCTCTCTTGGCCTATAAATAGGCCATAACATTGAGTAAAATGAAGGATTTTGGGGGAGAGGTTTTGGGGAGAAATTAGGGAGAATGTTAGAGAAATTAAGGGAAATTATGTCCGTGTAAGATTGGGTTGTGGCATAGCAACCCTGGTATGCTCCAAGAATTAGGAAGATATTTAAGGCAAGTTCTCTTTCTAGTTTTTGCAAGTTCTTATTCCTATCTTACAAGTTCAGTTTCTCCCTCTTCTTAAGTTCATGTTTTTAATTTGCAAGTTCTTATTCTTATTAAGACAAGTTCTTCTTCCTATTTGTTCCATTTAAAGGACAAGATCTCAGTTTTCTTATTATTATGCAAGCTCTTAGTTCCTGATCTTTTAAATTGCAAGTTCTTCTCCTATTTTACAAGTTCAGTTCCTTTTTTCTAAAGATATGTTTTAAATTACAAGTTCTATTTTCTAACTCTTGTCATTGCAAGATCCTACCTCTTAATTTTCTAAATTCCATGATATTTTCCTATTTTACAAGTTATTTTCCCTTTGCTAGTAAATTATTCCATGATTTACATTTATACCTATTGAATCTCAAATAGGATTTGTATCACCCTATCTTTCCTTGGGAATGATGCTTTATTATGGACATGCAAGGGTTTGATGTTGTCTTGCATGAATGTTGTCCCATTTTGTATATTGCTTCGTTAATTATATGCCAATTATATATGAAAAGTTATTACAAATATGCATGTTATGAGGATGCATGAAAATGGTTTTTAAATAAATGTGTAAAGGCCTCATGATGCGCGTAGCGGACAAATCCGCAGGATATATCCGCAGAGAAAGTGTTGAGCTCAAAGTTGGACTTCGGTCCCATGCTTATAACTCTAAAAAGTACTGCATATGAGCATGGATGCATGTTTCATCATTTTATCATGTGAAAGTACCTTAAATGGCATTCATGTCTCTTTTGCTTCTTGATACACATGGCTCTTATGCTCGCTTTCTTCCAGTTATACTTGCTGGGACTTGTGGCTCATGTTTGCTTGCATCATTCTAGGTAAGGGTAAGGCTAAAGTAGAGGAAGAGCCAAGTGAATCAGGATCCATGGAGTAGTAGTGTGTACAGAGCCGTCTCAACCAAAGGTGTCCTTGGGGGTGTTTTATGTGTGTAATATTAAATTATGCTTGGCTTATGTTTTAGATTGTACCCCTGAGAGGATATGGTGGGTTATGGACCCTAATATGGTGTGTAATATTGAGTTGCTCTCATTTATGTGAGCATGAGGTCATTATTGTGTTTGTCTGTGAGCAAGAATGTATGAGTGTGGCTTCTGTTGTCAATATCAAAGAGGATGTATAATGTTTTTAATGGGATTTAGCATTTATGTCATCTTGTTGTGGGTCCCTAGGTAGGGGCGCCTACAGAAAGAGTATTGGAATAATGTATTAATAAGAATTATTGCTATTGTAAAAAATCTTTCAAAAAATAATTTGGCATTTTATGGTACAAATGAGAAGATTTATCAAGATAATAATGGAAATTTTTTAAGCTTAATTGAAACAATTGCTGAGTTTGATCCAATAATACAAGAACACCTTAAACACATTCAAAATGGAGAAATTCATTGCCATTACCTTGGTCATAGAATACAAAATGAGTTGATAAATATTTTAGCATTAAAAATAAGAAATATCATTATTAAAAAATTAAAGAATCAAAATATTTTTCAATTATACTTAATTGTACCCCAGATGCAAGTCATGAGGAACACATATCTCTTATATTAAGAAGTGTAGATATTTCAATAAGTCCGATAAAAATAGAAGAATATTTTATAAATTTTTTAAAAGTGGATGATACATCAGGTCAATGTATTTTTAATGTACTCATAAGTAAAATAAAAAATTTTGAACTTGATATAAATAATGTGAGAGGGCAAGAATATGATAATAGATCTAATATGAAAGGTAAACACCAAAGTGTGCAAAAAATATTATTAGATATAAATTCTAGAGCATTTTATACACCATGTGGTTGTCACAATCTTAATTTAGTTCTTTGTGATATGGCTAATTCATGTGCTGATGCTATGACATTTTTTGGAGTCACACAACGTATATACACATTATTTTCTTCTTCTACAAAAAAGATAAAAAAATTTACAAGATCATGTTTTAAATTTGACACTTAAACCATTATTACAAACACGTTGGGAAAGCCATATTGAAAGTGTTAAAGCAATAAGATATCAAGCTCCACAAATAAGAGATGTTTTATATCAATTAGCAAAAACTAACTAGTCAGGATCCTAAAACAAGAAGTGAAGCTATTTCTTTAGCAACATATGATATTGAAAGTTTTGAATTTTTATTAGGCATGATTATTTGGTATGATATGTTATTTGCTGTTAATACAGTTAATAAATATTTACAATGTAAAGATATGGACATTGCTATTGCAATAGATCACTTCAAATGTCTTATTTCTTTTTTTAAAAACTATAGAGAAGATGGTTTTAAATCTTCTATGATTGCTGCTAAAGAAATTGCACAACAAATGAATATAGAACCAAAGTTTCGTGAAAAATGTACAATAAGAAGAAAAAAATAATTTGATGAGAATGAAAATAAGGAGATGAAATTATCTAGGAAAGAATATTTTAGAATTAATTATTTTACATATTTAGATGATCATGCTATTTCCTCCCTTCAAAATAGATTTGAACAATTTAAAATTTATGAAGATAATTTTGGTTTCCTTTATAATACAGAAAAGTTAAAATTGGTTGATGATAATAATTTGAAAAAAAAATTGTTTAAATCTTGAAAATTTTCTAAAACATGATATGCTATGTGATATTGATGGTTTAGATTTATTTTCAGAATTAAAATTTTTAAAAGAAATTATAATTATAGAAATTAAAACACCACTTGTGATATTAAATTTTATAAAAAAGATAAATTCTTTTCCAAATGCATGGATAGTTTATAGAATATTATTAACCATTCATGTTATTGTAGCTTCAGTAGAAAGAAGTTTTCTAAAATTAAATTTAATAAAATCTTATTTACGTTCAACTATGTCACAAGAAAGATTAAGTAATTTAGCAATATTTATTAATTGAAAAAGATTTACTTTCTAAATTAGAATACAAAAATTTAATCAATGACTTTGCATCTCAAAAAACAAGAAAAATAAATTTTCAATAATTTTTATTATTTTTTGAAGGGCCACAAAATTTATTATGGCCTAAGGCCCCATTAAGCCTTGGGTCGGCCCTGTATTTTAGTAGAGCACCCGCTCTAATTCTTTAAGGACTTGGGTGAGGGCCTTATAGAGAATGTGTTCTCCTTGGGTCAATATTTAACCTAAGATTTGAGATTTTAACTAACAATAGCCCCAAGCTTCATTCCAATGCTTTATCATGTTTTTTTTTTTTATTATGAAAATCAACTATTTTAATCTTCATTTTTGGCTATCAAATAATCGATTCATCTCAATACAACACCACCAATATATGAGTAATATTATGGTAGAACTATATTTAAAATTTCTTAGCCAAATTCCAAGAGACGATCCTCCACTAGCATTTTTGGTTGAAGTACTGTTGTTGGTTGATTTATTAGTTTTAGAGAACCACGTCCCAAGACTTCTCCCTTACGTCTCAAAACATGCCCTTTAATTTTAAAACTTCCCTTCCAAAAACTTTTATTTCGAAACCTTTATGCCTTGGTTTCAAAAACTTGCCTCGTCCTAACTTATATTACCCCTTTATTTGAAACTTCTCCATTTAGTTATGAAATTTTGACCACAACTGTTGAAATGTTGGTTCTTTAAGTACAATATTAATCTAAAATTCCACTTTTACAAATGTTGAAATGTTGGTTCTCAATGGTTGCCCATCAAGGTCATTTTCTCAATCCATAATTTATCTATCCAACATACTATTTTTACTTGTTATAGGGTCATTTTCAAGGATTTTCCAGCCTCAAGTTATTTTCATATATATTTTCTTCTAACCTAAATATTTCTCAAATTTATTATTTATTCTTGAAATAGGAAATAAAATTATGGGTCGTTACATTAATTATAAAACAAACTTTAGAAATTATCAAAAACATACCCAAACTTTCAAATATATATCAATTTTATGACCCAGTTAGATAAAATTAATGATGTTAATGTTCAATTGACCAAACAATTTTAATATTCTCAATTATTAAAATTATTTATCTTATATATTTAGAGTTTGTATATGTTTTACTTTTATACATACGCATATATATAGATATACATACATAAAATATGTACTTGCACAAAATTTTAGTCTCACTTACATTTTGTTTACTTTTTTGATAATATTTAAAGACAATAATATTGATATAATTGGCAAATAAATAAGGTATTGAATACCAAATATTGAAAGTTCAATGATAAAGTAACTTTTTATAATATTTTACAAATCTAAACAGGTTAAATAATTGCTAATCTACATTGTTTTGTATTAGGAAACTTAGATTGTGTTCTCTTTGTTTTTTAATTTTCAGTTTTGAGTTTTAAATTTATTTTCAGTTTTTTATTTTGGTAATCTGTTTTTAAAAAATTGAAAATACGTTCTCTTTGTTATTTTGAAAAACTATTTCTTAAAATAGAAAATTAAAAAACGCATTCTTTTTGAAATTTTTAAAAATAAATTTTTAATGATATTTTATTCAATAAATTTGATTATTCAGTACATTAGAAATATTTAATTTTAATATATTATTAAAAAAATATATACATTTTAAAGTTAATAAATTTTATAATATTTTTTTCTATTATAATAATAAAATATGAATAAATAAATAAATAAATATGTTCTGAGTTTAAAGTTTGTTTTGGATAAAAATATTCAAAATAATTTTTTGTTGTTTTGAGTTTTCTTTACAATTTCTTTTTATTTTCAAAAATGTATTTTTAAAAATAACAAAGAGAACGCGTTTTCATTATTTTAGAAAATCGAAAACTAAAAATGACTTGAAAACAGTAAAAAGAACGCAGCCTAATATTTTTATGCAATTTTCATAAAAAACATGTCGTTGGAATAATGTAATAATGTCATTTTATAATTATAACCAACTTTAACTAGTAAGTTTCTCTATTATGCATGATTATCTATGAGTAATATAATTGTATATATGTGAGAATTTTGTACAAAATTTTGTTTATATAATTAATATTATTATGCATGTTATCACGTGCTATACATATGTATATGTATTCGTGTATATATATGTGTAATTAAAATAAATACAACCTAAATATATAAGAAAAAAAATTTAATAACTGAAAACATAAATGTTAAATCCATTGCACAATCCCCCATTAGATTGATTTTGATATTTAACAATATATGGTTTAAGTGTTTAAATCAAATATAAGGATTATTTTAGGTTTATATATCCTAATTAGTATTCATAGTTTAAAAGCAACCTTGAATTATAGTGTTAGGACAGATATTTTGGTGTGAATAATTTAAAATGAAATGTGGAGATTTAGTTCACGTACTTTTAGCTTGAGAGAGATTTGTTGGTTAAGAAAGAGGAGAGAGAATATCATCTTGAGAGCATGTTAGAGGAAAGGTATGGGAGAAAAGATGCCAAATTAACAAGTTAATATAAAGATGTCTAAATATTTTATTCTTTTTTGTGTAAATTTAGTAGAAGTTAAATCAAGTAAATATATAATAATATAAAATAAGTGCAGCAATCACTTAATCATAAAAACACTAAAATTTCATGTGAAAAACTCCCTCAATGCAAGGAGTAAAAATCACCCCGAAATCTACCCAAAATTTCGCTATAATAAAATAATGAGTATAATCGTTCTTCTCGGATAACACTAGAAGCACACCAAATTATTAAGAATTTAATAATTCTTAACACACTAAAATCTCCAAAATCAACAAAATAATTAACCCAACCATAACTCTTTCAAGTATAAAGATTCTTGGAATACCACTTAAAAACAATAAGGAAAGATCTCACTGTTCATATAACAATTCCTCTCACATGGATGGTTGGATCTTGGTCTGGACTGTTAGATCTGAAGAACAATAAGTTGCGAATGTGTTATTCAAAAATTGTGATTATGGAACCATGGGATGCCAAGATATTTAGGATTAACCAATGATTGCCCAGACTACCCAAATATCTTGAACTCACAACTGTTGCTCTCGATTTTAATGGAAAGTTGGCGGCCGAAAATTGGGATTTTTTCACACAATCACACACATGCACACATACATGACTGTCCATATATATAATAATAAAGTTCTCTATCCACCAAATTAATAATCCTTGAGCCATTTTTCAACTAACCCAATTTGTTAGGCTTTGGTCTTGATCCACCACACACGCAGATAAATACCCAACAGAGATATGGTAAGAGAGAAGTGTGAGAGAAGAAAAAGGAGGGTAGGGTAGGTCTACAAATCAATTATTGCAATTAATTTCATTTGATTGTACATCTAATGCTTTATTGTGGTAGATGAGTGAGTGTCCCTGCTCAAGTCAAGTTTGCTACATAAATTCATATTGTTTTTAGCTTTAATTTTGAAATATATACGCATAAATTCATAATGCTGTTTTTTTTTATAAACATTATTTTAATTATGTATTTTGAATACAAATATTATAATTTAGAAGTAAGGTCAAATAACATTAAAGGTGTGTTTGATAGCATGAGAAATATATGTAAAATGTCACATCCAAAGAATTGAATTCTGTCTTTAGTGTTTGATACATTATATTTTTTATGGAATTGAATTCCATCTTTAGTGTTTGATATATTATATTTTTCATGAAATTAAATTCCATGATACAATCATTAAAGCATGTTTTTGTCTTTTTTTTTTTATAAAAAATTCTATCTAAGAGGAAATGATTTTTATTTTCCATGGAAGTTGAAAATTGATTTCCTTTCCAACTAAATATTATCAAACACACCCCTAAGTAATATTACCTAGAAAATAAGGGTGTGTTTGATTGCATTAAGGGTGTGTTTGATTGCATTACTTAGAATTTAATTCTAAGTAATATTATCTAGAAAATAAAAACTACCCTACCCCCTTGGAAAATGAATTCTATGGAAATAAACTTTAAATAGTTGTACCATACATATTTTTCCATAGAAAAATTAAGAGTATTTGATTGCTTTCCATAGAAAATATATAATAATTACATATTTTTTATGAAAAATATGTGTAATCAAACACACTCTAATTGTTTTTGACATTTGATATATCACAAGAGAGTATTTTGTGCCTTTAACATGCATGCCCTATACTAACCACATCCACGTACGTGTTATCATTTTTAAGTTAAATCTGTAAATAACAATTAATGCAAACTCTATTAAATATATTTACAAGTTTATTACTTTTATTTCAAACAAGTGACTACATATATATATATATATATATATGCGATTGAATTGGGGCATTGTTGATGATGTAGATGTAGTGCCTTCAAGGCTTAAAAAGCCTTTTACTACTGTTATTGATTTTATGATAATATAGTTTCACCTTTAATTTACCAAAAAACAAAAAAAAAACAAATGTATAATTCCAATAAAATGTAAAATAGACTAGTAGTGAACGTGAAAATAGGAATAAACAAGTACCTAGTATTTATTTATTTAAATGATTTTTTATTTTTTTATGAAAATGCAAGACAAACAAAAGAAATTTTTCTATGTATTTAAATGTAAATTTCATTTTGTATTTTCATTTTTTCATCTATTTGTCTTGCATTTTCATAGGTAGGTGTTGATGAGTAATCGTGGATAACTAATGAGCAAGTACACCATCCATAGTCGTGGTATCATCACTCATTCCCACCAAATTCACCCATAGAGGTAGCCTCTATGCCCATGATGGTTGCTACACTTAAGACTATAAGGGTAATAGGGATGGTTATATTAAGAAGGTAAGGATGGTTGAGACCTTTAATTAATATACCTACTCTCTGCTACACTTTATAAGTCCAATCAACTGGAACTTATAAGTAACTTTAGTTTTTATTTTTTCACTTTTGATAAGTGCAACATAAGGATCAAATAGTCCTCATAAGCATTATGTAACACCTTGTCTTTTTAAGCGTGTTACTATGATAAAATAAGTTAACAAATCATAAGAAAATGATAGACTATTTGTGCATATTCATGACATTAAATAAGAATTTAATGCATTTAATACAAAATTTTAAACACAGGCATCAATAGTTCAATAAGTTGGGGTTAATATGCAATTTTGTGAAGTCAAATATGCATAACATGTCAAATAAATGGTCACATATGCCTTAAATAATAACTTACAGGGTCTCGGTAAGATTTTGATGAAATTTGAGGGCATAAACGAAAATTTTCGAATCTGCCCGAGTAAAACTGTAATAAAATAGAAGTTGCGAATCTTTTTGCCTCTGCTAACCATGAAAGAATTTTCTCTGTGGCTTTATATTATCAAATAAAAATTGAAAAAAGACAACTTCAACTAATATTCATGTATTAATATATTATATATTTATATTAATATGATATAAAATATATTAAATTAATATATAAATATCACAAAAAAAAAAAAATACAGTAACAGAGTTATCCAAATAGCATGTTATTGTATCCACAGAATCCATACCTACCAGTCAGCACTGGCATTGGATTTGGATGTCCTCATAATATGGTAACTGTAAGTTTCCACATGGGCGGCTTGAATTTGGATGCTTTAAGCCAATTGGCACAACATTGTCATCGTCCTAGGGCCTAGCCTCACTTTTCCACTGATTCTGTAATTGAAATTATCCAGTTTCTAGGTTTTTAACCTAATTGAGTCAGATATTTCCACTTTATGAACCCAAGTTTATATAACGCGTTCATTTGTTTTTTTTTTTTTTAGGGGGGGGGGGGGGGGGGGGCTATAATTTTGCTATAAGGACACAGTTTTGGGAATAAAAAGAATTTTTTTTAAATGAAATACAGCCAAGCCAAGACTTTGGGTCTGTAAGGAAACATTTTCCATAGCAAAGACTTTAATTGCAACTAAAGTCTGTTTTCACACGCGGAAACTTTTTCTCGTTGGAAATAGTCCATGGCCACGTGCTTGCTTGTACCAGAAGTAACAGATTGATTAAGTTTCAAAAAGGAGAACCATTCCTATCGAAGATAAAAAGACATGTTTAATTTTCAAAGCCAAAAGAGCGTAACTGAATACGACATAACACTGCTCTTGTTATAAGCCAAAAGTTAATTTTTTTTTTTTTTAGCTTAAAAAGAAATAAGAGTAAGTTATTTGTTGGATTTTTCAACATCCGGAAGAACCACCTTAATTGCCGACCCTAATCTCAAGTGGGATGAGGGATTGGAATTCAACCCCCTCTTCTGGCACCTAAAACTCCATTTATTTCTAAACTTACTCCCTTCCTCCATTAATTAGCAAACAATAAAACTTTCCTTGTTTTGCTTAATATTTGTTGGATTTTTCAACAGGTACAAGGCTGAAACACACAGACTATTCCACGAATCTCTGCCTATATATACGGTGTTGTTCTGCCTATCCTAGGAAAAAAACGCTAATTAACCAGCTGAACCAGGCAGAGATGGCTTCTATGGTCGCCTACTTGACATGTCTGCTTCTTTTGCTGTTTTCTTGCTCCCATGTTTCTGAGGCCAAATATTCCACTACTGCTCATCATCATCATATAAAAAAGGGACTTTCATGGAGTTTCTATGAATCAAGCTGCCCAAAGTTGGAATCCGTCATCCGAAACCACCTCAGGAAAGTGTTCCAGGACGACATCGGCCAAGCTGCCGGCTTGCTCCGCGTTCACTTCCACGACTGCTTTGTTCAGGTACACTACTCTCTATACATCTAAATATATTTTCTGGTTGTTTTCCTAATTTAACTGGTTTTACGTACTGTGCTTTCATGCTCATGATGCATGATTTTGGCTGTGTTTTGATGCAGGGATGCGACGCTTCGGTGCTGCTGGCTGGATCGGCGAGCGGTCCCAGCGAGCAGGAGGCTCCGCCCAACCTGAGTCTCCGGCGAGAGGCTTTCAAGATCATCGAGGATCTCCGGGAACTCGTCCACAAGAAGTGTGGAATGGTCGTGTCTTGCGCAGACATCACTGCCATTGCTGCCCGCGACTCAGTTTACCTGGTAAAACTCATCCATCAATTTGTTCCCTTCTAGTAATTAATTTCACCATTGTTTTGAGCGACATTTACCATTCTTCCTATGCACATTATGTATAATAACTGATCATCATAATTAGTGTGGATCAAGTAAGCACATACAGATCTTTGTTTGAATTTATTTCAAGAGAATTTTCATCATAATTTTTATTCATGTAACTGGTTAATTTTCACGTTCAAGAATTTTCGTAGAAATATAGTTTGGTGGCTCATGATACGTTATAGGTGTATATGTCTGATAAGATAGAATCCATATAATTAATCTATATAATAAAGAGATTAATAATTGGGCTAATATAGATGTTTCATTACATTTGCCGAATTATTTATATTTATATATTATTATTGTTATTGTTTTTTTAGTCTGGTGGCCCTGAGTACGATGTGCCCTTGGGGAGGAGGGATGGCCTCAACTTCGCGACCAGGGAAGCGACCCTGGAGAACCTTCCTCCGCCAACATCCAACACCTCCTTCCTCCTCTCTTCGCTTGCCGGCAAGAGCTTCGACGCCACCGACGTGGTGGCCCTCTCCGGCGGCCACACCATCGGGCGAGGTCACTGCGGCTCCTTCACCAACAGACTCTACCCGGATCAGGACCCAACCATGGCCAAAAAATTTGCCAAGAAGCTCAAAACCATATGCCCGGAAGAAAATGCTTCCAACAGCACCACGACGGATCTGGACGTTAGAACACCGGACGGGTTCGACAACAAGTACTACGTGAATCTGGTCCACAGGCAGGGGCTCTTCACCTCCGACCAGGACCTGTACACCGACGAGAGGACTCGGGAGATCGTGGAGAGCTTCGCCGACGACGAGGCTTTGTTCTTCGACAAGTTCGTGGCGGCTATGGTGAAGATGGGGCAGCTGAGCGTTCTGACGGGAAAAGAGGGCGAGATTCGGGCCAAGTGCTCGGTGAGGAATTCGGAGAATGAGGAGCTGAAATCTGTTGTGGAAGACGAAGAAGATGAGGAGGCGCGAGATGAATTGTAGTAGGGAGTTGTTGGGGTTTTGAGTTGATTTGTTTAGTTGGTACGTGGTGTTTAATTTCTCTCCTCTTTCCTTGCTTTATCAGTGGAAAATAACTCTCCAGATAAGAACTTTGACAGTGAACAGCTAGCTTGTCCTTCAGCTGCCATTCTTTAGAATGGTAGTTGGATGTGTAATCTGTGGATGGAACAATACGGGAAGATGATTAATAACACATAAAGAATGGTAGTTGGATGTGTAATTTGTGGATGGAACAATACGGGAAGATGATTAATAACACAGAAAATGATGATATTTTTTTGCAGATTTAATTTCTTTCTGCGACATTGTTAGTACTTTGTAAGTTTTTGACATTATTGCCTGTTGCCCAATTACGAGAGGACATTAAAATCCATCACCATTGAGTAATGTTTAGAAAATTATGATATGAAAAAAAAAAAAATAAAATCCAGCAGGCAGTACTTAAAGATTTTAAAAATATATTCAGTAATATTTCCCAACAATTAGAAACATTTATACAACAACATTAACATAAAATTACAGTGAAAAAAAATAAAATTCAATATCAAAATATTTAAATTACAAAAATAATTGTCCATATGTTAATAAAAAATAATTCTCCAAATATTAACAAAATGGTAGATGCTATTTAAATAGTAGATATTTACTCTACTTTTTTCTTTTTTTTTTTAATTTGGATAGAGTAGACATTAACTTTTTTAAATATCTCAAATTATTATTATATTTTTAACATTTAAAAATAACATAGAAAAAAAAGCACCCTTATGTTTTTTGAGGTATTTAAAAAAAAAAAAAACCAACATTTTTTTTCGTTGGAATTTGTCAACATTCGGAATTGATCGACCGTGATTCGTTGGCCCACGCTAGTGTAATGAATCCGAGAGGGAGAAAGGGATTATCTGGTTTGGTTTGTTGATTCACCGACCGATCGGCCCCTGCAAAATACTCCGATGCTCAAGTCAATAAGCGAGTAAGGAGATGCAGAGTATCAGCAAATTGGCAGGAAAAAGTATACCATGGCTCTGGGAAGAGCTGGTTAATATATATATATAGGAGAAGGAGATGTCTTCTTGCATGTGTTGTACGTCTGCAGGTAATGGGACAGAATATCCGGCATCGTCGGAAGCGCCCATGCAGCGGCAAGGTGCAGACGGGACTCTCATTAATGTAGATGAGATTCATTATTAATGAGGATGAGATCTAAGGTGGATGCGTGGAAATCTAGAAGTGGCTGTAATGATGTTGTTGCAAGGGGCCAGGATGGAATTGACATGGGCCGAGAGAACGGGGCCAGGTGGGGCCTAAATGGCCCAGTTGGGACAACCCCTAGCCCATTAATATTCTCTGGCATATGACCTTCTCATAATACGAGCTGATCGGTTAGGCTAGAGAACTGCAAGAGTTGTTGGGGGCTCGCTCGAAGTGTAGTTGGGAGCTCGCTCGTATAAAGCTCGCTTGGTCCCGTGATTTGAGCTCGAGCTCCAGCAATGTGCAAGCTCGGTCCGACGAACTCAATTCGGCGTTTACTGGACTTTATGCGATTGGATCGGCCTGCTAGGTTGAGCCCAGCTCATAAGGAATAGAGTGGAAAATACCCTAACAAAATTAAATTAATGTAAATTTTATCAAGCACCCCAAGCTTTGATAAAAAGGCACTGAGACCTTATATTTTCAAATATGGCAAAGATATCTTGTTAAAAAATTGAGAAAATTATACGGTACTATTGAGATTTAGGATAATTGCAAAATGTAACTTGATGTTAGAGAAAATACAGCAAGTACCACTGAACTTTAATGTTATATTGCAATTTTTCCCATTCGGTTAGTTAACCTTATTAAACATTAAAAATGATCAAAGTACCTTTATATTTAAAGATTTTCTCCTCACACTACAACAAAAACGGGTTTTAACGACGGGAAAAATCAGTCATTAAAAGTTGATTTTCAGTCGTTAAAAAGTTATAACGACGGGAATTTTCCTATCGTCAGTCGTCGTTATTGCCTCCGAGGATAAAAGTCTTTAACGACGGGAATGATAAACCCGTCGTTAATTGTATTAGCGACCGTATGATTCCCGTCGTTAAAAATAATTATTAACTACTAAATTATAACCCAATAACAACAATATTTCCCGTCGTTAATAGTCTAAACAATTAACGACCGTATAATTCCTGTCGTTAAAAATAACTTTTAGTTATCAAAGCACAAACCAATAACGACAATATTTCCTCTCGTTAATAATATGAACAATTAGCGACGATATGATTCCTATCGTTAAAAAAATATTTTTTTTTTAATTTTTAAAATTTTAATTTTTTTTATTTTTTTTAATAGTATATGAAAACAATTACTAGTCATCAATGACAAAAATATCATGTTTTGATATAAACCACCAAACCTATATATCATTATTCATATCAAATTGAAATAAAACTCATAAAATTAAACATGTCATTCAAATAACACAAAATAATCATTATCCATTACCATTTACACACCAAAAGTAGTATATATAAGTGTTAATTGCCAATAAATTACACCAAAGAATATGTTCAACTAAAAATAACACTTTGACAATTGTATATACTATTCAAAAATTTACACCAAAAAATATATTCAATTAAAAGTAACATTTTAACAATCATATATACTATTCAAAAATGTACAACAAAACACTATATATAGTCATAAAACTGTTCATGTACTCCAAAATAGCAGTTGTTTCCTTTAGAGTCTTGTTGCCTCATTGACCTACAAAAACAAGAAATAAAGCATTAAATTAGAATCAAATAAGTGTTCATGTTTTCTTTATAAAATGTTAGAAATAGAATTAACAAATCTCAAAATGTCTCCATCACAAACTATATAACATACAATCACTAAAATGTACCAAAATATAGAAACCCTTAAATATAGAGTAGATTGAAATGTAAATTAACAAAAACACCAAACCTTAGTTCTATAGAATGGAGCCACCTATATGAATTCTAATTTGTGAATTATCTTTATCCATCACCATATCTTCTCACATCTCTTTATCTACTAAAATGTAGTCCTATGACCCAACATAAAATAATAAAAAATAAATATAATATATATTATGATACATATGTATTCAACACATATTCTGGCAAATTAAGAAAAATTATTATAGTCCTATATTCCACAATCAACAGAACCAGTGCAAAGCTTGTTCAATCCAGCAGCAATACAACACAAAATCAATTAATAAATGTGTCGTACATTGTGAGAACGGAGCACTTTATTTCATACAAACCCACCACCCTTCGAAAGACAAAATGAAAGGCAGCTTATCTGTGTGTGTGTGTGTGTGTGTGTGAGAGAGAGAGAGAGAGAGAGAGAGATACTTTACAAATAAATAAAATTAAAGGGGGAGGCATTCCCATTTCACCATGCACGCGCTCCTCATTTTGCAAGTCATTAATTTTCACACAACTTTTTTTTTAATGCTATTTCCACAACTTGAACCAATGACTTTCTAGTAAAAAAGGAGTAACAACACCATAGCTATCGTGGCTCATTGTCTTTTTGAAATAATTTACATATGCATAAAAAGGTTCCAAACAGGATGCATCCGGCAAAGAAAAGATCAATAAAATAGGCCACAGCCAGCAAAGTAAATAAGAGCAATTTTCTTTAAAATCAAACCTAAACTTTTGTGATTGTTTTAATTTTAGATTGCATTTTTAATTTTTTTTTAACTAATAGCATCTAATTTTAATTTTGAACTATAGTTAACTAAAAATCGTTAAATACAAATAGGTCCTATTTAGAGTGCTTAATTTGGCTGCCAACTTTAATAAAAAAAAAAATCTACTTTATATAAATGAAATATATATATAAAAAAAAAAAAACTCTACCACAGACATGCATACCTAGAGTGTATGTATCCTTGCATATAGAAACTGTAGACAAAAACAAAAGTAATTCTGAAAAGAAGGCAGTGGGGGCATTCCCACTGCCCACTGGCCACGCAATGAGAAGAGGGTTAAATTCAATGGACCTGTTGCCAAAAACAAATGGGCAATTAACGAACGCCCACCTGATTTCAGGCTTACCCAAAACGGGCATTTCACACGAGCATGTAGTGACAAAACAAAACCCAGTCCCCGACAAATCTGGTTTCAGAGAGCAAATATGATGTTTACTCCTACCAGCAATATTGAATCTTACTAAGCAAAAAAAAAATCCAATCACAATCCTACAAGAAAAAAAAAATCAAATTTATTAAGAGAAGCAAATTTAATGTATTTTTGCTTGATGCCTACTTCTACAAGCTAGAGATGACCAATAAATTTTATTATGTCAATAAACTAAGCTTATAATATAATGCATCCCCAGTTCACACTCTCTCCCATCCTCTTCTAAATTGGATTAGGGTAGAGAAATCGTAATTCTCCTTTATATTGGACTGGGTCATTAATGCCCCCAATCCACAAATTCAAGATAAACTCAACAATGTCAATTTGACACATAATACACCTAGTAAACTTGGCCATGCACGTCAAAAATCACAATTTGCAATTTGAAACATATTTCATTCAATGGTTTACTACTCCAAAATAATTTGGAACATGTAGTAGCAAAATCTATAGCTACCAACCTCAAAGAACACACTGTGAACAATATTATGTACTTCTTTCCCTAAACCAAATCGAGCTTATGAGCATCTAAAATTCCATGATGGTGAGCCATTCCAATATGTCTTATCGTCTTTGAATTCTACAAGTGAAGCCTTCTTCATGAAGATGGCATTTTCCTATTCTCTGTGTGAATAACTATATGTATGTCAAATGTGCAATTCTGTTGTCTTTACGCTGCTTTTGGTTTTTCTACTTTATGCATATAGTTCCCATCTACTTTATGCATAAAGTATGGTTTTCTACTTTATGCATGTATGTCAAATAACTATATATATGTCAAATGTGCATTCTACTTTATGCATATGTTAGAAATTTGCTGCTTCTGGTTTTCTACTTTATGCAACCACCCATTTTTTTCATTCATGGCAATTCTAAATTTTTCTTAGTTTAAAAAGGAAGATAAAGATTTCTACTCCACTAATTTAATTTCAAGCCCGATAAGTCAACAACAGAAGCTATACTTGCAAAAATCTAAAAAAAAGTCGGGGGATAAACAGAATTATATATTACCTCAATAGATTGAGATGTAGAAGGTTGATCTTGACTCCTAAATTGCATAAATTCTTTAAATGCATCTTCTAGAGCTTTCACCCGGTCTTTAAGCATCTTGTTCTCTTCTTCCAGTTCATTCTTGCTTGAAGATGCAAGTTTTAATTCTTTAGGTCTCACCCCGCCACCATACAAAAGAACATGATTCTTGACTTGGGGGCCAAAACAAGTCTCAATAATTTCAAGATTTGACATTTCAGGATTCGATTGGATGGTTTGAACTAGTTGATCCTACAAAACATGTTCATGGTATAATTTAATACACATTAAATACAATTGGGTGTGAAAAATTGAACAAGAAAATTAAAACAAGTGTCATTAACTATTTAACTTACATATGTTTCTTGTTCTTTCGGCTCCACCAACTTCTCACCTTTCTTCCTAGTTGAAAACCACATTTCGGCTAAATTGGGTTCATGACCATTTTTGCCTCCCTAAATAAAATGAAAAGTTTAGAGTAACCACTATCTAACAAACTATTGATATGTATAAAGTAAGAAAATTGTTAAAGGTATATGTTATAGTACCATTTGGTATGCAATCTCTCGCATTGGTTTGCTTCCGGTCCTATGGGGCATGCGTGGCTGCTTTCTATTTTTTGAATTTCTTTCACTTTTTTCCTATCCAAATTTAGAGAATTTAATAACAACATAAAGTATATCAATGAGATAGAAATGCTACTCCTTAAAAAACTAGAAGTAGAATTACCAAAGAAAATCAAGACTGTTTACCTTGAAGGATGAAGCTTGAAAATGATTTTTGACAAGCCATTCCCAATCTTCTTGATCTTGAATCTCAATGGGTTTTTTCTTTAGAATGTCTTGTACACTATTGTACGATTTGATATATTTTCTATTCAATAAGGACCTCCAATTATTCCACAAGGAACGCATGTGACAAAGTGCATCTTTACGGTGATCCTCCATATTATCATTTTTAAACTTCTCCTACAAAGAAAAGTTGAACAAATCAATAACCAAAATTGAAAATATATATATCAACTAATTTTTATTTACCTTAATTGCAGCCCACATGTGGCTCTTCTCTTGTTCTCCAATTTCCTTCCAACTATGAACTCTAACAGAACAAATATTAAAATCACGAACAATCCGTCCCAAGTGTCTTGAAAAAGCCTCATGATTAGGTCCAACAGCTCGATTTTTGTAGAAAGTTACTTCTAGTCGGTCATCATTTTTCAGAGCTGCAACTCTTTTGTTCTTGTTCATTCCTCGAACTCTTCTCTGTTTGTCTGACATAAATTTGTTAAAGTTACATAATTATGTATTAATGTGTATAAATACCAAAATTATGATAAATAAATACCATCATTTTCCACTCGTCCTTTCTTTTTTATTGGTGATTGATGTGGATGCGGTTCGACTTCATTAGGCTGTGGTGCAGTTTTATCAATTAGTGTATTGTCTGGAAGACATTGGAAATCATTAGTTGACTGATTTTGTCTTTCTTTCCCTATGAAGCAACAAATACCAAAACCAAACTTATTAAGTTCTAAATAAATATCTTAGGAAATTTAGAATCATTCAATTAAGAATAACATTAAAAATTTAAGAAGAAAATAATATCAAACCAGTGCGTTCAATACGGCCTAAACCATCATGACTTTGATTTTCTATTTCTTTTTCTGTGAAGCAACAAAAAATAAAAATTAAAAACTTAATAGATCTAGAATCATTCAATTAAAAAATAGAATTAAAGTTTCAAAGGAAACCAATTTCAAACCTGCGCATCCAATACTAACTGAATCATCATGACCATGATCTCCCATTTCTTTTCCTGTGAAGCAACAAAAAACAAAATAAAAAAACCTAATGGATTCCAAATAAATATCTTAAATGGCCTATAATCATTCAATTAATTAGTAAAATTAAATACTTAAGAAGAAAACAATTTCAAACATGTGCGCCTAATACAAACTAATAATATCCTATTTCTTTTTATGTGAAGCAAGAAAAAACAAAATTTAAGGACCTAATAATATCTTCAAAGATCTAAAATCAACTAAGAAGTAATATCTCCAAACCTGATCCTTCGATATGTTTTGGTAACTTGAAGGAAACTGGGCGTATTGACTTATCCTCGTACACAAAGATATGAATATTCATTTCATTATGACTTCCTTGAAACATTTGAAGCAAATCAGCATCACATGTAACCCGCATCTCATCCCCATACATGATGTGCATCCCAACAGTATATATATCTAGCTGTTTTGAGCATGTCTCTAGCATGTCCAAGTAAGTGTACTTGTCTGGGTCAACTTCTTTTTCTAATTCTATTTTGCTATTCTCAAAGTAGAAAAGCAAATTGTGCAGCAACATGTTACCTATCACAAAACTCTTTGCTTAGATAAAAAAAAAATGCTATTAATTGAACAAATTCAAGGGCCAAAAAGCATACAATAATACAAACCTGGGTTCCCCAACACCAACCCCTTTGTTGCCTCAAAAACAAAACGTTGCGAACTTTTACTAGCTCCTTTTTCATTTTTCTTTTCGATTGAGACTTTTGATCCTCTATTAGAAGAACATGTTGGCCTTGAAGTTGACAAACCCCTTACCTTTCCTCTAAGTAAAGTACCTGGAGGTATGAAGACATGTTTACCAGTCTTTGAGCCTTCCTTATCCTTTGTCTCTTTCATATTACTACAAAGCACAACCAAAATAAATTAGTAACATATAACAAAATAAACATGCATGCACAATAAAAAACTAGGTATGCACAATATATGCATGCACATATAAAAGTAAATGCAAAAGAGATAAAATTTAATACCTTAGTTTCTTTCCTTTCTTTTCTTTGAATAAATAGTTGTGTTAATGACCATTGGGCCCATATCTTTCCTTGTCCAATGCACATTATCACCTATATCCATTGAGGTGGAAGCTTGAAATTCAGGTGGGATTGATGCATTTTGAGGACTGATTTCAAATGTTTGATTTGCATCATCAATGTCATCATCCTTTTGAAATGGGAAAGTATATAAATCACGAGGTTGTGTTTTTGTAACTACATGCCATCCTTTGATGTAGTTGTCATCCATATAAAATACTTGGGACACTTGATTGGCTAATACAAAGTGATCATTACCTTTCAAAAATCGACATGGGTTAATAGATACGAATCCATATTTATCGACCTTGATGCCTTTATTTGTATCATGAACATCAAACCATTTGCATCGAAATAGTACTACTCTATTGTTATCAAGATATTGTAACTCAATTACTTCGGTCAAAATGCCATAGTAGTCTATTTCATCCTTCCCATTTCCCACATCACCAAGTACAACTACTCCACTATTTTGTGTCGTTAATTTTTTATCATAGTGTTCCACGTGAAACCTATACCCATTGACAATGTAACCATTGTAAAATGCCACATTTTTTAATGGCCCACGGGACAATGACAACATGCTCTCATCTATGTTGCTCCGATCTTGACTATGTAATCTTGCAACCTACAAATCAATTATTTTAAGTGAATTCACATATACTAAAATAAAGCATAAAAAGAATCACAATACACTTACCCTAAACTTGAACCATTTAGTAAAATTTATATTCCACTCTTGCTTGGATAGTTGTAAGGCTGTGACTGATTGAATTCTAGAATACTCTCTGCAGATATAAAATAGTTATTATTGAGTATAACAAAATTAAAAGAAAGTGACATTAAGATTAAAGTTGGATCTTACTCAATAAATGGCTGAACTTTGCTGCAATTCCTTAGAATATATATATGTGCTTCAATCCACTCATTGTTTTCTAGATCACGGGTAATTCCAGCTCCCAAAAGTCTCCCACGTTGGTTGAACACAAGTGAACCTCCATTGTGCACATCACCCTCGTAATTTCTATCCAGCCTGTTAAACTTTGTCTCCATGCTAGGCAAGTACCTTGAACAAAGCATCATGCACTCACTAGCAATGTATCCTTCAGCAATTGAGCCTTCTGGGTGTGTTTTGTTACGAACAAACGATTTCAAATTATACAAATATCTCTCCATGGGGTACATCCATCGATACTGTATGGGCCCACCGACCTTAACCTCATTTGGCAAATGTATCGGCAAGTGCTCCATTACATTAAAAAAAGATGGTGGAAAGATCATTTCCAACTTGCAGAGAGTGACAAAAATTTGAGATTCAATTTGCTCTATTTCTTTTACCCTTAATGCCTTACCACTCAATATCTTGAAAAACAAAGACAATTCAGTGAGTGCCTCGCATACATCATTAGGAACGATGCCACGTAATGCAATAGGAAGTATATGCTGAATAAGAACATGACAATCATGGCTCTTCAAACCGATAATTTTGTGGTCTTTGAGGTTAACACATTGAGATATGTTGGATGAAAATCCATCAGGAACCCTTAATTTTTTTAAAAATATAAGGAATGCATCCTTTTCCTTTGGAGACAAAACATAACTTGTAGGTGGTAAAAAAACTTTGTCTCCTTGTACAATTGGGTGTAGCTCTGGTCGTATGCCCATTGATTTTAAGTCAAGCCGAGACTTTAAATTGTCCTTAGTCTTTCCCTTAACATTCATGATAGTTCCAAGAATGTTATCACATATATTCTTCTCAATGTGCATCACATCCAAATTATGTCGTAGCAAAAGTGTACTCCAATATGGAAGCTTAAAGAATATACTTTTTTTGTTCCAATTATCTCCCCTATTTTCATGATTTATCTTGGTCTTCAATTGACGAGATTTAGTTAAAGTAATCCCTTCAAGGTCTTGCACTTGCTTTAGAACATCTACACCAGAAAGTAAGTTTGGAGCGACCCCTCTTTCCCTTGTACCATCAAAAGAAACCCTATTATTTCTCCATTTGTGATTCATAGGCAAATAACGTCGATGACCCATATAACATTGTTTCCCACCGTTAGTAAGCCTTGTCGAAAAAGTATTCTTGTTACAACAAGGACATGCTAATTTTCCTTTTGTACTCCATCCAGATAAAATCCCATAAGCAGGGAAGTCATTGATCGTCCACATCAAAGCTGCATGCATCATAAAATTTTGACGTGTTGACACATCAAAGGTTTCGACACCCAATTCCCACAACTCCTTTAATTCATCTATCAAAGGTTGGAGGTAAGTATCAATTGCATCCCCTGGTCCATCTGGTCCTGGGATAAGCATTGACAAAAGGAAATTAGACGGCTTCATGCAAACCCAAGGCTCCACATTATACGGAATAAGCACTACTGGCCATATACTATACGGTGTTCTTGAATTAGAAAAAGGTTGAAAGCCATCACTAGCAAGACCAAGTCTAACATTACGAGGTTCTGAGGCAAAATTTGGATGGACTTTATCAAAATCCTTCCACGCCATTGAATCAGCTGGGTGTCTTATCACTCCATCATCTACTCTTTTATCAAAATGCCATCTCATAGAAGAGGCTGTCTTGGAAGACATAAACAACCTCTGAAGTCGTGGCTTTAATGGAAAGTAACGTAGAGTTTTTACTGGTATTTTCTTACCATTTGTTTTCATCTTAAATTCTCCACTACAATAATCTTTCTTCCATCGAGAAGCACCACATACCTTGCAACAGTCACATCCATTATCGGTCTTCCAATACAACATGCAATCATTCACACAAGAGTCATACTTTTCATAAGACAAACCAATGTCATGCAATACCTTTTTCGCATTATAGTATGAGTCTGGTAAGAAAGACCCTTCAGGTAAGAATTCTTTTAACAATTGCAACAACATAGTAAATGACTTATTACTCCAATGACCAAGACTCTTGATATGCAACAATTTAAGAATTGCAGATAATCTTGAAACTAGTGAACCAGGATATATTGGTTGCTCAAGGTCATCTATCAACTTGTAAAACTGTTTGGCTCCATTATTCGGCTCCATTTCAGGCAAATTTTGGGTATTTGGAAATTCAACATCTTCATTATTTTCATCTAATCCTTTAAACTGAGGGTACAAATCATTTATGAATTGTTGGATCTCATCATCACTATCATCTGGAGCACTAGTATCATATTGTAAGATCTCATTTTCTTCATCCTCAAACTCAGATTGAGGCTCATTGCTTAGTTCACCATGATGATACCAAAATGTATACCCTTCAGATATTCCATGTATCATTAGATGTGCCTCAATAGACTCACGAGTTCCAAGATCAGTATTGCAACATTTTGTGCATGGGCACCGAATCTTATTTTTGGCACCCAACTTCTTTAAAGCATAATCTAGAAACTTTTGTACCCCTATTTGATAAGCTTCATTAAGTCGATCATTGACAAGATTCATCCACTCCTTACTAGGTGCCATTATCTCATAAAAGAATGACAATCTTGTACTTCACCTAAACAATATAACAATAATATCATTTAGCTAATAAGCCTTAAGAAATAAAGTTGGCTATTCATAACAAAATTTAGCTTCTCATTATCAGAGTTGGACTTTAAACTTGTATGAACTTTTAGAAAACTAAACTTTAAAAGCAAGTAAACAAAAGTTTAGGCCAACTTATTACTTGAACAATTCAAAGCTTGTTGAATCAATTAAAAGCTTGTGTGTGTGTGAAAATTATAATGTAACTTAAACTTTTTGAGCTTGTAAAAGTCAATCACTGTAAATTTGTTGAGGTGGAGAGCTCTAAAATTGGAGCATGATTAGGCTTGGGAGAATAAATAAATCATTTGGGTGATTTCATGTCTCCTAATGGACTAATAGTAACACCCCTCCCGCCCCCATAATAATGCCTACTGATAAAGTAATTACTTACACCAATTAAAATTAAAAATGTGCTTTTTAATTAAAGCATCAATTTTACAACCCTAAAAGATAACTAGGACTCCACATCCACAAATAAACCAACATTTTTTTTATTTTCTATCTATTTTTTTCTGTTTTGGATAATAAGAGTGTTTTCCTAAAAATCTCAAATTTAAGAAGAAAGAGATTAATAATATTGACATTAATTGTTTAAGGATATTCTGGAATTCATATACTAGTTGAACAATAATAAAAAGTCATAGATTGACCTTCCCTAATATAACCTAATTGGTGAGTAATGGCGCTTACTCATTTTACAAATAAATGTTTTTTTCAACATTCAAAATTATCCTTTCAAGTGACTATTTTTGTCTTACTAAAATGAAAAGTAAGGACATCTGGGTCAATTAACACTCAATACTACCATACGTGTATCTTTTACATACTACTATAAAGTAGTATGTAAAATGAGAGGCGTAATTGAAATATATACTAACAAAAATATATATATATGAAAATATATATATACTAACAAAAATGTTCATATATGAAAATATATATTCAATTTTACCCTCTGCGAATTAGTTAAAATGTTCATATATGTTCATAAATATATATGAACAACATTTTATGTCTCTATCCTATTAAATTAAACACCCATCCACCTATAAAGCACCTTATTATTATTGTAATACATAAACAATCTACTTATGATTATGACAATCTTAACGCTTTTAAGCATTATTGTTCAATGAATTCATGTTCATTATTGATAAAAGGCTAGGCTAGGTTATATAATGACCCAAATATAAGCCCATTTTGAAGGAAACTTAATCCATAAGAAGCCCAATAAAGAGTACTCATAAAGTCTTTTTGTCAATTTTTATTTATTTGTTAAAATATAAAACTAGATATTACTTTCGATAACCATATTGTTTTTTTAACATTTTGAAAATAAAAACTGAAAATTATATTTAACAAAAAAAAAAGATAAATTAATTGTATATACCTCATGTATTTTGGTCATTTGACCAGAACACCTTTTATAATTTATTTTTTCTTGAGTTAATTCTTATATTTCACACTCAAATTATAGACACCATTCATTAATAATGACATTAATAAAACTAAAATTAAGAACAAATTAAGGTTAATTTTTGTTTAATTTAGATGCTGTGGCTTGCTTTTTTCTTCTTTTGGTTTCATAAGTACGTTGTAACAATTAACATTAGAAGCAAGTGAATCTTTTGGTTTTATAACAGTACATTCCTCTGTTTTTTTAACATCAGAAGCTTGCTCTAAATAGTCAAATTAGGAAGGAAAGCAGGATCGAGCATATGCAATCACTGTAATATATATACATACACACATTATAAAAGATTATATAGCTTTAGCGCCACACGATCAGTCGAATCGAAGTTTCAAAGTATCAAATAAATATATATATATACACACATAATCCATAGACATACACAGAAAACATATATACATATATACACACATAATACATATACACACACATAATATATATACACGCAGACTACATATACACACACACAATATATATATATATACCTTCTTTGAGGCAGCGAAGGTGGAGGCGGATTTGGCAGCGGTGGCAACCGGAGGCGGAGGCGGAGGCAGCGGCAGCGACAGCGGCAGTGGCTACGACAGGAAGCGCGGCGAATCGATGGGCAGTGGGAGTACTTCACAGAGAGAGAGAGAGAGAGAGAGAGAGAGGGAGAGAGGGGAGTTAGGGATTTGATGATTTGGGGAAGAAGGGGAAAGGGAGAGGGAGAGAAAAGAGAGGGAGAGATATACACGGCGGGAGTAATCCCGCCCACATTTTTTCCTCTTTTTTTTATTTTTAAAATATTAATTTGTTAAATAAAAATCAAATCATTTATACAAATAATATTATTAATTATTTAATTGATAAAAATAAAATAATTTATGATTATAATAACTAATAAAATAATAATTTAAATTATTAATCTAAAATATGGTAATAAAATAATTTAAATTATTGTATCAAATTAATATTTATTTAAAAATATAATTATATTATAAATCTAATAATTATAATAAATTAATTAGTTTGATATATTGTATTATTATAATAATTATAATAAATTAATTATTATAAGTAGTACTTAAATTTTAATATTTTTTTTATTTTATAGTTAGAATTAAAAAATTTAGCCAATAACGACGGGAAAATGATTGATTAACGACGACTTATTTTGCCTGTCGTTAAAAGTTATCTTATAACGACGGGATTTATATTTAGTCGTTAATAGTACTACATTAACGACCAAAACTAATGTTGTCGCTAATTTTTGGTCGTTAATGCCAGTTTTTGTTGTAGTGTCATTTTTCATTTTTTAGTTCTATCTCTTCTCATGTCTCTCTTATATTTTTCTCTATCTCTATTAGCCAGTGACAATAGGAACAATTGTAGCATTCATCTCCCTCTTTCTAAGGCTTTGTTCATGTTAACAATCGCCCCCCATATTCTAGATGTGGAACATTTTGAATAACGAAAATTATGACAATGGTTTCACGGAAATATTTTGGCAGACAATAACAACAATAAGTCTTTTCCTTCTTTTCTCTCCCCTCTGCCATGAATTTGGGTTCATTTGTCTTTCTAGATTTGGAATGATCTAAATGGTGGATAGTTAGACAAAAACAACAACGATGGTTCAATAAAGATTATAACAATGGCAATTAAGTCTCTTGTTCTCTCTCTTGCATTCATCGCGAATGAACACAAACCATAGTTCATCTGTGATGAACCTAGGTAGTTGGGCTTATTTGTTATGAACCTAGATTGTAATGCCTCAAAATTTTCTCAATTTTGTTTACATACACTCTGATAACTCAAATATACATGTTAAAATTTTGCCCCACAATTTTACAACAATTGAAGCAAATTAATTACAAATACACATTTCTTGGGCTTTTCTTTACATAACAATGTATCAACCAATCAAATCTAATAAAACACAATATTTGAACCCTTGTTTACAACTCATTCCCAAAGATCTTTTTCAATCAGGGAAGCTCCGTACACATAGCTACCTAGATAACAACACGCTATAAGATTCATCCTCGAACATCAGCTCTCATACCTAGAATGATATTAAAATAAAGTGAGCCACAAGAGTTAGTAAGCATGATAGAAGAATAATAATAAGGCTGTGCACTACAAGAAAAATAGTTTTTAGTGACGGAATTATTCCGTCGCAAATTAGAGACGGATAGCGACGAAATTTTCGTCGCTAATTTTTTTAAATATTTTTTTAATTTAGTGACGGAAAAACCTGTCACTAAATTTAGCAACGAAAATTCTATCGCTTAAAAATAAAAAATATTAAATAAAAAAATTAAAATTTAGCGACAGGATTAACCCCGTCGTTAAAAAATAAAAAATAAATAATTCAAATTTAGCGACGGGGTAAACCTCGTAGCTAAAAATTAAAAAAAAATTAAATAAAAAATAAAAATTTAGCGATGGGGCCAACCCCATCTCTAAAAAATAAAAAAATAAAAAATTAAAATTAAAATTTAGCGACGGGGTCAACCTCGTCGCTAAAAAATAAAAATAAATAAATAAAAAACTAAAATTTAGCGATGGGGTCAATCCCATCGCTAAAAAATAAATAAATAATTCAAATTTAGCGAGGGGGTTGACCTGTCGCTAAAAAATTAAAAAAGTTAAATAAAAAAATTAAAATTTAACAACGTGGTCAACCCAGTTGCTAAAAAATAAAAAAAATAATTCAAATTTAGTGACGGGGTTAATCTCGTTGCTAAAAAATAAAAAAATTAAAAATTTTACATTTAAACATATCATAATAATTTTTTAAATATATTACAAATTAAAATCAAAATAAAAACATAATTTTTCATTGCTAATATAATAATTAATAAAGTTTTATTTGAATTAATAAAGAAATAAAATTAAAATTAATATTCATTTCCCTTTACTAACATTAATATTAAAATTAATATCATTAAATAAGTTTGAGAAATTTTGGTTAATAAATATAATTCTGAAATATTTGGAAGAGAATACTATAAATATATTTTATATACATTAATAAACAAGAAAGCTTACAGATCAGCTGGCTTACATGCGAAATTTGGTCATGAGAGGTTAGGGGTTCGAATCCGGTAGAGAGCATGAGATAATAGTTGGGAGTAATATCCTAGCGCTGCCACGTGGCGCACATGAGGGGATGCCGGGGTTTGGCAAGAGTTGAATTTTGAAACAGAATTACTGATATGGTCAACCCCTACAAAATAAAAATAAAATTAAATAAAAAAAATTAAAATTTAGCTACCCCGTTGCTAAAAAATAAAAATTAAATTAAATAAAAGAATTAAAATTTAGCAACGGGTTCAACCTTGTCGCTAAAAAACTAAATAAATAAATAAATAATTAAAATTTAGTGACGGGATCAACCTTGTCGCTAATTCCGTTGCTGATTAGCGATTGGTACAACCCCCGTCATTGATTCTGTCGCTAAAAAAATCCCGTCGCTAATCTCGTCGTTAAATTTCAGTGACATCATTTTTAGCGACGAAAAAGTACCTGTCACTAAATCTGTCGCTAAAAAATTCAGCAATGAATTTTGATGTTTTAGCGACCGAATTTTTCGTCGCTAAAACGTTAATTTTTTGTAGTGGGGGATGGATCTCTTACCCAGAATACACCCCACAAAATGTTGTATTGTAAATGACAATATCACATCATACCATGCATCATGATATTTCGTTCTCAACATAAATAAACCAATGCACATAATGGTCCTTGCCCACATAAGAAATGCACAATCTAACACCAAAATCTTAGTTTACAAACCTGCTGCATCCATGACTGGCTAGCTTAAGCCACATGAGCCCGAGGCCCTCATAACATAATCCACATGAGCCTGAGGCCCTCATAACATAGTCCATATGAGCTTGAGGCCCTTATATCATAATCCACATGATAACGTAACCATGCAATGCAACAAATAATAGATGCAACAGCATAGTAAGCATCAACGTGATACATTGGCCCCCATAAGCCAGGCATCAGGCCATGTTTCGTCCACATAAGAATACACATCCAATGTAATGCTTGTGCACCTTGTCATTCTAAGATGTACGTGTCCAAGTATTTATAGCTTATGTTTCCCCCAACGATGCAAGCCCAGTCTTATGCACTACAATGCCATGTAGTATGTCACATAATGGTAGAGTCGATCGACAGTAACCAGGTACCGTTCAATAGTCTGTGACTAAGAACAACTAGTTGACGACCTTCCTTGGCCTTATGACAATTCGCTTTAGTGATACCAAACAGTTGACACTTTACCTCACCAATCAATAGCTCTTGCACTTTGTTACAACGACTCACACCTGTGAAAATTCATAACCACAACCAAACGTCCTCCAATCCTCTAAGAACCCAGTCCCAAATTGGTTTGACATCATTTTCAAAGGAATATGGGCGATTCAATACCTCTTATGCGTTTAGAAACAAAATTTCAAGAAATCCTTTATTTAACTCAAATCCACAACCAAAGGAATAAACCACATGGATTTATAAAAGAGGGACAAAAGTGTACCCACCAAAAATAATACTTAGAATCAAAACGAGGTAAGCGTGGGAATAAAATATGCAAAGTGAAGTAAACTCGCAAAAGAACATAAAGGAGTAGGAACTTGCCTTTTATAAAAGATTACAACTATTCTGGTCACACTCTACAAAATAATATTTTTACCCAAAATAATGAGATTGCAGACTAAAAATTAAGTATAACTATATGAAATTCCCAATAAATATTTTTTTCAACCTACCTGACTTCCTTAAATTTCAATTGTATAAATCTCTCCCCAAATTTCCTCTTAATTTTCTCTTCTTTTCCACTCCGTCGTTCGCTGCTTCTTTCCTAATTTCTCCTATTCTGTTTGCTCGATTCACTGCCCGATTTCCATCCAAAATGGTGGCATTTAAATTACAAAATGAAGGGCTAGAAGCTGGCAACGTGACAACTAGCAACACCAGCATCGCCTCCCCTAAACGACGTTGTTTTAGGGTTGGCTTTGGCTGGAAAAATTCAATTTTTCTTTCCTCACTCGCATGCATGGCCCAGCTTGAACTCGTGACCACCGCCTCAGCCTCGCACGCGCATGCCACCTCACCTACAAGCTCCCTTACCTATATTATGCACACAATTAATTTTAAAGAAACTCCACAAGTCACTTGTAGAAATTACATCTAGCCCCCACAATTTCTGGAAATTAACACTCACTCGCCACAAAATAATACCACTTATACCCCGATTTCTACCAATACTTGCCCATTTCTTTAAAACAAAATAAATTAACATTTTTCCTTAAATCCACAAATATTCAATAATCACCTCAAATATAATAATTAATTCTCTCATCAAATTATTCAAATCCACAAAATTTCAATAAATAATAAATCACTTCAAATACCGAAATTAATAATAATTATTTATTTTCAAAATACCAGGATGTTACATAGATGGTCTGGGTTCAATATGATAGACCTAGTCCAGTTTAGATTCATCAACATCATCTCGTTTTCCTTTGTGATGAATCCGAGTTCATTTGCAATGAACCTAGGCCCATGGTTGGGCTCTATCTTAATTTTAAAATGGATTTTGAGATGGAGAAATATTTGTGTCAAATTTGAAATAGATTTTGAGACGAAAAATATCTATCTCAAATTTGAGACAAATTTTGTGATTGAAAGTTTGTCATTGCAAAATTTGAGACTAAAAAAAATTGAAATGGATTTTGAGACTAAAAAAAATTCATCTAAAATTTAAGATGGATGTTGAGGTGGAAAAATATTGGTCTCAAATTTGAGATGGATTATAAATATACCTCATAGGTAGACAAATTTTTAGATAGGAATATATACATCTCATATTTGAGACAAATTTTGATACGAACAAATATTCGTTTTAAATTTGAGATGGATTTTAAAATAGATAATATATATAATTGTCCCAAACTTAACAAAATTACATTTGAGATAGGTTTGAGAGGGATTTTATATCAATCTCAAAGTACTAAAGATGGTTTTTGAGATGGATATATAATTCGTCTTAGAGTTGTTTACTTTGTGAGATTTTGTTCCATATCTTTCTCTCAAAAACTGTAAGGGCCCACTCTCGAATATTTCCGCTAGCATAGGATATTCGAAAGGAGGTCATCACAGAGATGATATAGAACAAATCATAATAAAACAACAACTCAATTCATTTCTAACAGCGAAAACTAAATTAAGGTTCAGTTACACTTCCAATATCTTATAAGTTTGGGGCTCGAAGGCCATACAAAATAATTAAGAAACTCTAATGTTAACTAACAAAATAAAAATCATTTTATTAAGCCTCACTAAAATGCTAAATAGGATCTTCAAGTTAGGACGCGTCTTCGTACACCACTATCCCTGGGCCTTAGTCCCACTGGACTCGCCCCCGAAAATGGCCTTCCCTTTTCCTGGAATGGTAAAGAAGATCAAGTGAGCCACAAGGCTCAGCAAGTTCGAGAAGCAATGAATAGCGAACATGAATCAAGAATATGGTGACACCAAAAAGAGAAATCAAGAACTCCACAGTTTTATACAAGATTCGTAATTTATGACTTTATAAATTTCAATTTAAATGCATCATCTCACCATATATTACTATGCAAATGTGTATATAAAATTAAGTATCAGAATCAAATCTCGCACTACAAGAAAAATCAGTTTTAGTGACGGAGATGCTCCCGTCACTAATTTGTGACGGATTTAGTGATGGAAAGCCGTCACTAAAGTGATTTAGTGACGGTCTGAAATTATTGTCACAAAATTGCGACGGGATAGCTATTTCTGTCGCAAATCAGCGACGGGATACATTGTCCCGTCGCAAAATAGCGACGGGATAAATCTCTCGTCGCAAAACAGCGACGAGATGTTCATCCCGTCGCATTTCTGCGACGGGACCGAGCTGTCCCGTCGCAGAACTATGATAGGACTGACATGTCCCGTCGCAGAACTGCGACAGGACTGACATGTCCCGTCGCAAAACTGCGACGGGACATGTTAGCCTCGTCGCAGATTGGCCTTTAAAATGCTCAATCCCCCCTTTCTTCCCCACTCCGAACGAACCCTCCACATTTCACCCCCTTTCTCTCACTCTCTCAGTTTTCTCTCATTTGTTCTTCTTATCTGCGGTTATCTTCGGTGCTCATCAGTTAAGGTAATTATTTTGTGTTTTTTAGTTTGTTTTAGTTTTAATTATTTTATGTTAGTTTAGTTGTAGTTATTTTGTGTTAGTTTAGTTTAATAGTATAATTTATTTGTGTTAGTTTAGTTGTAGTTATTTTATTTTTGTGTTAGTTTAGTAGTTTATTTTATATTAGTTGTTGAGTTTAATGATTATTTTATATTAATTAGTTTAGTTTTAGTTTAATTGTTTATATTATTTGTAAGCACCCCCGCCTAGATATCCCCACCACCCGGACTACCCGAACGGGAGCGCCTACGGGAGGAGAAAAATAATAAAACACGAGACAAAAATCACCCCGGCATGCATACACGAAAATAAGAACAGCGGAAGCAAAGCTCAAGACATGCATGCACTACGGGTAACCCCGCTAACACAGCGGTCACAACATAAGTAAAAGAATACAAACTCCTGTGCCGACACACACGAGACTCGAGAAAAGACCTGGCACAGTACGAAATAATAGAGTAAATTCTACTTAGACATCAGAGTGGATAGGGATTGACGAGACTGCCTGTACACCACACCGACTCTGCCGTTAAAGCTGACTCCCTTGCCATGGCCCACGCCGCCACTACCTGGAATGATGGAAAGCAAGGTGAGTCGAGAGACTCAGCAAGCATAAGGAAGAAAAGGCTGAAGGCTGAACATAACCAGAAAAACTCTCCCCAAAATAAACCCCCAGGTACACACAAGCCATGAGACGCTACAACACAATAGCTCAATAGCATAACAAAATAAAAGCACATATCGGTCCTTGGGGCCCACATAAGACACTTGGCACCCAAGTCCCATACCAACCTGCCGCTGCCCTGAAAGGCAACAAATGTCTCCACAAACCTGCGCGCGCTGTCCCAGGCCGGTACTCCCGTCACCTGTATCCGTCGGTACTCCCGACAACCGAGCCATAGGCTCCCTCGGAACGGTACTCCCGTCCGAGAACTAAATACTACCAGTATCCATGCAATGCACATAGAAATGCAATGGCGTAGTGAGCATCAACGTGATACAAGGCGCCCATACATCCAGGCATCAGGCCATGCTCCGCCCACATAGTAAACCACACGCCATGCATATGCCGCGCTGGATGCAACCTAACCAAGCTAGAATGTCCGTGTCCAAGCATACTCAATAAATGAATATCCCAACATGCATCCCATACCCATGTGCATACCAAATCATGAACAGTAATACAATGCATCTACTCATACAATAAATCACATACCGGCAGAGTTACTCAGCAATGCTCGGCACCGGTCAACGGCCAGTGACTAGGGGTGTCCACCCGACGGTCCGCATCAGGGCCGTACCATAGTCTACCCCAACGTCACCAAACGGTTGACCCCTGCCCCACTGCTCAATAGTTCTAACCAAATCATAAATAAATCCGAGAAAAACTGTAAATAAAACCCGCACGACTAGGAACCTAGTTCCCTAACTGGGTTCAGCATCATTCCGAAAGGAATGGGGGCGGTACAAACCCCCTTAGGCTCACAACGAATAAAATTATAGAAGCCTCAGATTTAATTTAAATTAAAACAAATGAATAATAGTTCAACCAATAAGGCAATGTGCCGAATTAAAGTAAGGGAGGTGATAAAATACAGGAAATCACGGGGTTTCTCACGGGAATTAAAGAATACGAGGAAAGGGATTGGAACTTGCTTGAAATTAGCTGATTCCGACCTCACTCGAGCTCCCGATGCAAATTAAATCATTTCCTAGCAAATAACACAATCGGGACTCAAATTAATTAATTTTAATCGCGTAAAATTTATAATTTAAACGTAACATGCTTCTACAAATTTTTACCCATGTACCTGATCACTTCCCTTGTCGAAAAATCCCAAAATTCCTTTATTTTTTTCTTTATTTTCTTCCTCCTCTTCTTCTTCTTCTTCTTCTTCTTCTTCTTCTTCTTCTTCTTCCCTGCTTCACCCGCGCCTGCAACTCCATTTCTTCTTCTCCTTTCCTTTCATTCTTCTTCTTTTCTTCTTCATTTTCCTCTTCTTCCTTTCTTCTTCTTCTTCTTCTTCTTCTTCTTCTTCTTCCCCGCGCTGCTGCCTCCTTCTTCTCCTCCCACGCATCCGGCCGCCTGCAACCACGCATGGCTGCGGCCGGCCTTCTCTGTCCGGCCCTCCGCTGGTCGCCGGGCCTGCCTCCGGCCATCACCGCGCGCCACCGCGCCGCCCCGACTGCCGCTGCTTCACGTCGCCATGGCCGCGACTTCTTCAAGCCGCGGCTGCTCCTCGTCGGCCATGGCAGCTTCCTAACCCATCAAGCTCACTGTTAGTTATATATATATATATATCATAGCTTTGCAAAACTAGCATATATATATATATGCTCTTAAGTTTCTGCCGACTCCACTGCCTCAATCTCAATCCTCTTTAATAATATATTATGCTAACAATTAAATATTGATTCATATACTCATGTATATAGCATGCAATTGAAACCTTGGAGGCTAAGTCTCTATCCCATTTCACTCTCCCCAGACGTAATCATGGCCTCTTGCCAATTTTTGCTTTCAATTGTCTTTTCTCCCTCATCTCTTCCCAGCCGTTTGATTTTCACCTGCTAGGGACACGCACACACATGCATTAATTGAGGTGGCAGCTCATGGAAATATCCTCATTTCCATTTCCCTTGATTTTTTCCACACACATAATATGTTTACTAAATTAATATAATAAGATATTAGCATAATAGGTATAAACTTAAATTAATATTTGCTATTAACACAGTATATCATCACATATACGCACATTAGCCACTTCACTTCAAGATTCCTTCACTTGCCTTATTTTATTATTATTATTTAAATTTATCCCATACAATATATTAATTATTATATTAATATCTTTATTTATTAACTAGTTCTAATAATTTAATTAAGTATCTTTAATCCCTTATTTTCTCAAAACTACCTAAATAAATATTTCCTCTTAAATTTTTGAATATTCATTAATGTCCTTAAACACTGATTTGAATAATTATTATTTATTTTCAAATTTGGGATATTACATTATTTGTAATGCTTAGAAATTAAAATGTAAAGTTTATTAATTGTTTATAAATTAATTCTTTAGTTATTTTGATATGTAATAATTGGACTAGGGAACCGTGCAACTCTAAGGGTACACATATAAATAATGTTTATTTTTTTATTTTTAATTTTAGATATATTTGTAATGAAAAATACTGTAATTTTAAATAAAATATGTAAAAAATTATATACTAAAAATAAACTTACTATTTAAGAAAGCATATATTTTATTGTCATAAGAAAATATTTAAGTGTATACATTAAAAAATTAAAAAAAATTCTATTAAAAATATAAAAGAAATTCTATTTAAAATATAATAAATAATAAATAATAAATAATAAATAAAATTTTAATTAAAAATTTTAAAACTAACATATGAAATAAATTAGATAATTATTTTAAAAATTAGAAAGGTATAGATTAAGATTATTATTTAAAATAAAACACTAAAAATTAAAAATAACATGAGAAATTAATTAGATAAATATTTAAATTAAAATATATAAGGAATGCAATATTAAAAATAAAATACAATAAAAAAGTAAACACTAAAAATACACTAATGAATTTTACTATTTTTATTTAAAATTAAACACTAAAAATACAAATAAAATTTTACCATGAAAAATGTATTAGTTTTTATAACAATAAATTTAACCATAATATTTTTAATAACTCAATGAAAATAAAATAAAAAATATAACAAATCAAAATTTGAATAATTGTTTAAGTAGTAAAGGAAATAAAAGTTTAAATTGCGTTAGTTTAGTTTAATAGTTAATTTATTTTTGTGTTTAGTATGTATGTTGAGTTTAATGATTATTTTATTTTAATTAGTTTAGTTCTATTTTAATTATTTATATTATTTGTAATGTTTAGAAATTAAAATGTGAACTTTATTAATTGTTTATAAATTATTTCTTTAGTTATTTTGTTATGTAATTGTATTAATAATGTTTATTTTTTTGTTTTTAATTTAAAACAGATTTTTAATTTAAAATATTGTAATTTTAAATAAAATACGTAAAAAATAAAATACTAAAAGTAAATACAATATTTATGTAAACATATATTTTGTTGCCATAAGATTAAATATAGACATTAAAAATTAAAAAATTTCTGTTTAAAACATTAAAAATAATAAATAAAAGTAAAATTAGAATATTTAAAATAATGTACGAAATAAATTAGATAATTATTTTAAAAATTAAAATAGAATTTAAAAAGGTATAAATTTTAATTTTTTTATTTAAAATAAAACACTAAAAATTAAAAATTACATGAGAAATAAATTAGATAAATATTTAAATTTAAATATATAAGAAATACAATATTAAAAATAAAATACTATTAATGAGTAATATAATTTATTGTTATAAAATAAAATAAGTACACTGATGGATTTTAATATTTTTATTTAAAATTTCAATGTGAGACATTTATAACTAACTTAGAAAATATATTAGATACACTATTTTAACCATATTGTTCTTAGTTACTCAATCAAAATAAAATAAAAAATGTAACAAATAAAATTTTTAATAATTGTTTAAGTATTAAAGGAAATACAAATTTAAATAAGTATTTAAGAAAAATTCAATTCTAAAGTTATAATTAATAACATTTGTATTTTTAAAATATGAATATTAATAATTTGTGTACCTGTACTTTTAGTATGATGACTTTGATGTTAATGTAATTTTTTTTTTCATATATATATAATTGTCAAAATAGATGTCAGAACATTCAACACCTTTGGGTAGGGGAAGAGGTAGAAGTAGAATATCTTATAGGACTACACTTTCTCCATATGCCAATTCTGATTCGCAATATTCTTCTCCTGACTCCACACCTGTTGTCCAATCTGCACAATTCAATCTCCAGTCACCACCCTCACCACCACCCTCACAATCTTTTGCTCTCATGCCTCATCAGTTTCCATATCCTGGAACCATAATGCCATAGGGTTATTATGGTGTTCACCTATTTTCTACCCACCAGATGTTGTACCACCGAGTGGCCAATATTTTGGAGGAACTTCTCATATGCCAGACAGACCTTCCCCATACACATTCATGTCGACACCGCAAGGACTCAATTCATCATCTGCTTCTGCACAACACTCTGAGCCCATTCCAACTGACCCGGTTGGCATCAACCGAGGAGATGATCGAAAACACTTATCTTGCGATGAACAGTGTAATCAGTGAGTATCGTATTTATTATTTTAAATTTATTACTTGCAATTATATTATACATTCAAATGAATATATATATATATCTTTTGTGTTTGACAGTTTTATCCCTGAAAGCGGCCCACCAAGCAAACTGGGAAAGATTTGGAGGGCACGATACACTGAACTGTGGATTCATTGGGATGAAGTGCCAGAAATAATACGAAGGATGTGGCTTGAAGAATTTAACGTAAGTTAATTTATAATTCTTTATTAATATAAGTTTGTATTTAAATTCTTATATATATATATATATGTTTCTTAACTTAATGTAGAAGACGTATTTCTGGCAACCCGAGCAGAATGATCGCATATGACTCACATGGAATAAGTCTGGTAGACGAAGTTTTAGGAGCCATATGCATCAAATTAGAAACGGGGAAGACGAAGCAATGTGGATGGATCCCGACGTATATAAGGCACTTGATGCAAAGTGGGCAGAAGAAAGCAACAAAAAAATTGCCACACAAAATAAAAAAAATCGGGCTTCCGAGACCGGTGGGTCGCTCCACACTGGCAGATCCATTCCATTCTCCTTGACTCGAAGAAGGTTGGTAATTACATATGCTAAGTTATATATATTTTTTAATTTATTTAAATTATAAGTTTAGTTTGATCAAATTTACTATATTATTTATTAATTTCTTATACAGGCAACTGAATTGAATCGTGAGCCCAATGAGTTTGAATTCTTCAGGAGAACTCACACTAAGAAAGATAATCAAGGAAAAGAAGTGTGGGTCGATGACAGATGTAGGGCTGTCACTGTAAGTGTGTTTTATAAATTAAATTAAAATTTTTATTTTAAAATAATTTCTTAATTCATTTACATGAAAGTTTTAATTTTATAGGAAAAATATGAAAAATTGAGTGCGGAAGCATCTTCATCATCCGCAAGTACCGGAGAGTCCTCATCGCCTACAGTTAATGAACACGACATCTTCTATCAAACTGTTAGTGGTCGGAATAGAAAGGGTCGAATATACGGGCTGGGTTCCCAAGCTAATTTGTTATATCCATCTACCGCAAATCGTTCTAGCCAATCATCTTCAAATATGTCACCAGAGTTTGAACAAATGAGACTTAAAGTCATCCAATTAAACGATGAGTTACTTGAATCCCGGGCTAAGAATCGGCAATTACGACAGTGGCAAGAACAAGTGACGGCGTGGCAGTCAGAAATGAATATAGTAATAAGTAGATTGACAAAATAATCTACTGCAGATGCTGGACCGTCGACTGTTCTAGGTGGATCTGACCCGGTTGCTGATCAAGACAAGAGTGATAATGATGAAGATGAAAATGATAATAATAATGACGATTGATTGTAGTTGAATGTTGTAAACATTGATGATGTAAACGTGGATAATATTAATATTAATATTAAATTTTAATTTTCTTTTTAATGTTAAATTTGTTTTATTTTTATTGTGAATGTGAGTAATATTAATTTTTTTAATGTTATTTTTAATATTTTATTTAAATTTTAAAAAAATTCTTGTTATTTTAAATTTTTTTATTCTTATAAAAGAAAATATTAATTTTAATTTTAATAAATATTAATTTTTAAAAATATTTTAATATAAATTTTAATTTTATAAATTTAAAAATTAAAAATATATTTTTTGAAATTAAAAATATATTAATTTCATAAAAATATATTATTGATTTAAAATATTAATATTAATTTTAATATTTTTTTTTCAAAATTATTTTTTTATTTAAAAATATCTGCGACGGGCTGTCCCGTTGCAGATTGGTCGTATTAATTTTATTATTTTTAAATAAAATTATTTATTTAATATTATTTTTTTTATTTATAAATATTTGTGACGGGGTACTGCCCGTCGCAGATTATTGATTTAATTATTTTTAAATAAAATTATTTATTTAATATTTTTTTTATTTAAGAATATTTGTGACGGGGGCATTGCCCGTCACAGATCTATAACGGGGGAACTAAATCTGTGACGGGAATTGAACCCATCACAGATCTGTGACGGGGTAATTCCCGTCACAAATTTAGTGACGAATTTTATATTTTTAGTGACGGATTTTTTCGTCACTAAAACTGATTTTTCTTATAGTGTCGTACGCTTGCAAGTCATCAAACAACATATGCGAAAGTGCATCAAGAGAATAAAAACTCACATTCAATGTGGAGCCAACTTGTCGGGCTATGGCCATCTCGTCATATGCTAGGTGCTCTAGGGTACCATTTCCCTCTGCGCAAAATAATAGGTGCACAAAATTTAATAATAATAGTATATGTCATATTTTAACAAACCATTTATGACATCACGTAAGGTTACCAACCTTAATGCCATGCTCTCAAATATGTAAATAAGTATCCACATGGTTTAATTTCACGTATTGATGATAAATACATCTCCACAAAAAGTCTCAAATTTATTATTAGAGTTCTCATGCAACTAAAAGGACCACATCAAGCACATTAGCTTTATTGATCTTTATACAATGACATTTAATTTACTGGCCATATTCTAATAACTATTTAGAAGAAAATGGAGAGAAATATTTTTTTTATATGAATTCTCATAAATTCGGACGTACTCAAAAATCATTTAAATAGATAGATTATGCTGTGGCAATATATAATCGGTGCTAAACATATGCATATATATATTATTGGGTGCCTTCATTTTACAGGGGGTGCGTGGGTGCTAAGCACATGTGTACATATATATATTTATATATTATTAGGTGACTTCAATTTATAATGGGTGCAAACATGTGTAAACCTATATATATATATATATATTATGTGGGTGTCTTAAGTGCTAAACATAAGTAAACACTACAATAATTAAATAGGCATGCGTGTATATATATATATATATGGTGCTGCAAGTAAGCATATATACATATGCAAAAGTGGATCGAAGTTGGGAGGGGGGTGGGTTTGCTCGATAAACTAGGGGAAGCTAACTTGGGCGCGGATTTACGCATATAAAAGTGGGTGATGTTCTACCCTTGTGTTTAGTTTTGATGATAAAAAACAATATCGTGTTTTATCCCCAAGTCATGAGTCAAGTTTATGGTTTTCAACAAAAATCAATTTCAAATACTTTGTTAAAATGAAAACCAAATGATTTATATTCTTATACATGGAGATGTGAATAAACATGTATTATGATAAAATCTCTTAAAATGTTTTTCGAATTAGCTTTGAAGTCGTTGGTCAACATAGAGCTAAAATTGTTCTAAGGCAAAAGACCAACTAGAAATTCAAATGAAAGGTTTTCAATTTAAGTTTTTCATATTTTAAAACATGCATGAAAGGTTTTGGCTTGAAACTTAATCGTATGAAAAATCCTTTAGTTCATGCATCATGTCTTGAAACTCATTTTGACATCGTTTCAATATTTTTCCAAGTTTGGAAAACTAGCACCTTATAAGGAGACATATATGAAAATGTTTTCTTTTTAAAAAACTAACTCCCGGTAATTTAATAACTAACATTCATTAGTGATAAAATGATTTTTAACGAATTTTTCAAGAAATGAAAAGTGTATATCTTGGAGGTGGTAAAATAGCAAAATCCTAAGTTCCTACTAAAATCCAAATTCTACTTTTTTATTCTTATGGATTTTGATTTTTTTGATATTTTTATTGAATCCAAATGGGGGGTACTTTCTTATTTACATTTATGTATTAAAGTAAATGGAAGGTAAAATATAAATTAAACAAAATGAGGACATTTACTTAATGTAAATATGTGGTGATGTTTTGTATTAATCAAGTGTGCTTCTCATGTTATCTGTCAAGTTTCCAGATTTTCCAAGAAGATAGTCGACTATGTTGTTTAGTACTGTCGACTATGCATAAGGATAGTCGACTATGCTTGTTCAGTCTGTCGATTATATCTTGCATCTGTCGACTATTTTTACGTCTGTCGACTATTGTGATAGGATAGTCGACTATGCTATTTCATCTGTCGACTATGTTTGTTCATGAATTTCAAAATTTTCTTTGTAATTTTTGATCTGTCGACTATGTAAAATGATCTGTCGACTATGAGAAGTTTTGGTTGAAAAATAGTCGACTATGCTTTCTCATCTGTCGACTATGCTTAGTTTTATTTGTAGAAATAGTCGACTAACCCATTTGATCTGTCGACTATGTGTTTTACAGAAACTTACAACGGCTAGTTTTTCAATCTCCAACGGCTAGTTTCTCATTCTCTAACGGTCACAAACGGCTTCATTTCTCTTCAATCTTGTGGGAAGCTTATATATACATATCAAGGAGATCAAGAGAAGGCTAATGGACGGGAATGAATTAATTTGAGCTTATTGTTACTATCATTTGTATTTACAGTGATTGTGCTTCAATTTTTTCTCTCTTCAAGGCTTTGATTTTAACTTGTATTAATTCATTCAAGCCTTGTTTTTATTGTGAGAGAACTTGTAACTAAGAGTGCCAACTCTTAGCATCTTGTTTACATTTGTATCACTCTTATTTTCCTAGCTTTGTGCTAGAAGACTTGCTCGTTAAAGCAAGTGGCTGTAATTCCTAGTTAGGTGCTAGAGGGCTTGCTTGTATAAGCAAGAGGTTGTAATTCCTAGTCTTAGACTAGAGGACCTACTTGGTTTAAGTAGGGGGTTTTAGTGGATGGTTTGAAAAATCCTTAGTGAGGAGGTAAGGTAGTGGATTAGGCTTGGTTAAGCCGAAACACTATAAATCCTTGTGTTTTCTTATGCTTGTGTTCTTTGATATATTTATCTTTCCAAGCATTTCTTTATTCCTCACTCGGTTCTCATATTTATCTTTGTTCATTTGTCATTTTTATGGTTTACGTTTTAAATCTCTAAAACCTCAATCTATATCAAAAAATTTTTATTTTAAGTTCTATCAGTTAAATTTTTAAAATAACCAATTCACCCCCCCTCTTGGTGTGTGCCATAAAACTTACCTGTTCTAACAATTGGTATCAGAGCCTAACTCCTTATTTCAAGGTCTATCAACCTGAGGAGAGATCCATGGCTCTTAAGGAAGGTTATCCTATTAATGTGGCACCTTATTTTGATGGCTCTTATTATTATTTTTGGAGAAAAAGAATTTGTATTTTCATGACATCCATCGACTGTTATTTGTGGCATATTATGGAAAATGGTTTTGTTTCAAAACCAAAGATGGAATGGGATGATCGTGATAAAATGATTTTTTCTTTAAATATTAGAGCTATGCATATTTTACAGCATGCCCTAAGTGATGATATTTATGGTAAAGTTTCTAAGTGCTCTAGTGCTAAAGAGATATTGAGTACTCTTGATTCATTATATCTCTCTGATAAATCTTGTGAGCATGTTGATGAAAGAGTGCAGGGTGAAAATTCATTGAATCATCAACAAATAGAGAAGGAAGAAAATTCAAAACCCATCCCGTGCTTCATAGCTCAAGAAGAAGAGGAGGTAACCTCTACTTCTATTTATGATTTTGATGATAGTAATGATATTGAAAATGATCATGAGTCTAGTTCTTTGAATGCTAAAAATGATGATCATGATACTTTTTCAAATGAAGAGTTATTGAATGCTTTTAATGATTTATATGAAAATTTTGAAAAGCTTTGTTTGAAAAATAAATCTGTTCAAAAGAAATTAAATCTACTGTCAAATGAATTGGAAGTATTGAGATCAAATAATGAATATTTTCTTGCTTCCAATAAAGAATTTTCAAAGGAAAATGCTTTGGAAGAATTTGAATTGAAATCCTCGAACAGTGCATTAAATGAGAAATCCATTTTAAAGGAAGAGATTTCAAATTCTTGTGATCATAACAAAGGTGTTGAAATTTTTCATAGTCCAAGAGCAAAAGCCAAGAGCTCACATTTACACACCTATCATGAAATTAAATGCTTTTATTATGGTAAATTAGGTCACATTGCATACAACTGTCCTTTAAAAAGGAAATCATATTTTGGACCTAAAATGAAATGGATTCCTAAGGAAACCAAGCCTTTAAATGTTTCTCATGCAAATCCTCAAGAATCCAAGCATGTTTTGATACCTAAAAACTCTCATTTTAAGAGGAATGTGCATAAGGATAAGAAGCAAACAATTTTCATAAAGAGGAAACGTAAGTCCTTTGCTTCACATCCTAACTATTGGTATCATGTTTTTAACAAAGATTTTATAAGGAACTATCCCAAGGTTCTTAAACAAGTATGGGTTCCAAAGGGAACCTTCTATGCTAACAGTGGTGATCCCAAGGTGGTTTGGGCACCAAAGGCTTGTGGATAGTTATTTGCAAGTGGGTCGCTAGCTTCGGCTGGTGTAGGGGCCACCAATTGGGTGATTACATATATATGTATATATGTAAGTGGGTCTTAGGCTCGGCTGGCTAGAATAGGGCAACCGTTACAGTGGTGATTATATAAATATACAAGGGTTGTTAGCAATGTCAGAGAGAGAGAGAGAGAGCTTCCATTCGGCTAACCTTCCTGCTAAGCATCTATATGCATATGAATATATGAGTATATATGAAAATGGGTCAGTGGGTTGGTTGGAACCAGGGTATTCGAAGGCTGATTGGGTATGTATATATATATATGTAGGTATATATGTGTGTGAGAAGCTATTCGGTCATGGGTATATATACATACATCGGGTGGCCATTAAAATCAACAGGGAGATATGTATATATATATATATATAACTGGGTCATGCGATTGACTGAAACAGGGGCATCCAAATGGAGGTATGCGTATATGTAATAAGTGGGTGGCCAAATAAGACATGTGGGATTCAACGAAGATGTATATCTATATATGTATGGGGGTTCGCATGGCTGTTTAAACGTGAGTATATGGTGATTCGGTTGGGCAGGGGCATGGTTCTAATAGGCTTTTCAAACCCGTGATGGCATTTGTATGGTGTTACAGAGTCGATTGGATTTGCAATGACATTTTCGCCATGGTGCACGACTATGCTTAAGAGATACAGCAGTGGATAAATGCTTCGGATCTATTCCTATCAACAACATGCAATTCACTGAAAAAGAAACTTGGAGGGAATAAACCCCATTTTTGAGACCACAAGGAAACTCAAAAGGAATAGAGAAATAGAACCACAATTGAAATATAGAGAAACAGGATAACAGTTCATCATATTTCACGTAATACGTAAGGAGTGTATGAATAGAACTTGGACTTGAGAATAAAATAGAAATGCAGGAGAACTTTCCTGATGAAAGGTGCAACCCTCAACCAGCAACAGAAACACGCAACAACAAATGAAGAAGAAGAAGTAATGCAATAGTGGGCAGCAACATATGTATATTATAGGCACTAAAAAGTGGAGATATGATCTGTGCATAAAGTAAAAGACAAGTAGAGAAGGCTGGACTGCACTGTTCCCCCCCAAAAGACTGATTTGCTCCTCCTTTTTTGGGTAACAGACAAGCTTTTTAGGGCGTTTTTGACATTTGGTGACTATTTTTATTTTAATTTTCTTTTTCTTCTTTTCTCTTTTTTTTTTTCACATTATAAAATTTAAATCTCTTTTACTATTGGGCCCAAGCCCAACCCAACAATTTATTTAATTCATCTGATAAACCCATGAACTCTCATTTAACTATTTAAATGGAGTCCCAAAATATTAATTTCCCAAATTCTTAAAAGTTAGACCCATACACTTAAATTCATGATCACATGCACCAAGAAAATTTCATATTAATCCAAAATCATTTTATGCCATTAAAATAAATTGTTAAAATACTTCAATCCACATTTAGAATGCCTTTGAGTTAAAATTAAATATTAAAAAAAAAAACACCTAGACCCAATTTAGGATCATTACAATTTCTCCCCCCTTCAAAGAATTTTGTCCCCAAATTCGCCTGGTCATGAGAATAGTTAGGGGAAAAGATGCCTCATCTCATCCTCACGCTCCCAAGTAGCCTTGTCTGGAGAATGTCGTTGCCACTGAACCCTCACAAAAGGAATCAATTGGTTTCGCAACACTTTCTCTTTCCGTTCCAAGATACTGACGTGTATTTTCTCGTACACCACCTCTTCCCCGACCTCTATAGTTTAATAGTCAATAATGTGCTGAGAATCCGGCATGTACTTCATCAGCATGGACACGTGGAAGACGTTATGAACTCCAGATAGTTGCGGTGGCAAGGCCAACCTATAGGCTAAAGTGCCAACCTGTTCCAAAATCTCAAACGGCCTAATATAACGAGGACTAAGCTTCCCCGACACCCCAAATCGGTGTACGCCCTTCATGGGCATCACTCTCAGCTATACATGATCCCCAGCCGAAAACTCCAAGTCTCGCTGTCTCTTATCCGTATAACTCTTTTGTTGATCCTAGGTGGCCTTCATTCTCGCTTTAATGATGTGAATCTTTTCTGTTGTCTGTTCCACAATCTCCGGCCCCAATAAGGCTCTATCTCCAACCTCCTCCCAACAAATGGGCGATTTACATGGCCTGCCATAAAGCACCTCATAAGGTGGCATACCAATACTGGAATGATGACTATTGTTGTAGGCGAATTCTACTAGTGGTAGATGGTCATCCCAACTGCCATGAAAGTTTAGCACACATGCCCTCAACATGTCCTCCAACGTCCGTATGGTCCTCTCTATCTGCCCATCTGTCTGTGGGTGGAAAGAGGTACTAAATCTCAACTTCGTCCCCAAGGCATCTTGTAATGCTCCCCAAAAATGTGAAGTGAATCGAGGGTCCCGTTCCGACACGATACTAGAAGGGACTCCATGCAATCTCACCACCTCTTCCATGTATAACTTCGCAAGACGGCTCAAAGGGTAAGTCTTCTTAATTGGCAGGAAGTGGGTTGATTTAGTTAAGCGGTCTACTATCACCCATATAGCATCATATCCTTTCGCCTTTGGTAGTCCTAACACAAAATCCGTAGATATGTTGTCCCACTTCCACTCTGGAATGGGCAACAGCTGTAAAAGACCTGCTGGTTTCTGATGTTCCGCCTTAACCTACTGACACACTGCACACTGGGACACATATTTAGCCACATCTCTTTTTAGTCCATCCCACAAAAACTGTCGCCGTAAACCTTGATATATCTTCACCGTGCCGGGGTGAATGGTATAACGAGACTTATGTGCCTCCGTCAGAATTTCCTTCCTAATCCCATCATCATCAGGCACACAAACTTGATCATGAAATAGTAACATCCCGTCGCCTCTCTGACTGAAACCCATTGGGGAAAACTTTCCCACATCGGCCAAAATCTGGGCCAGCTTCACATCATAAGACTGTTGTACCCTAATCTTCTCCCATTAAATTTGGATGTACCCTCAGGTACGAACAATATACTGTAGGTCTCTCCTCGAGTCCGAAAATAGACATCTCCCCTATTTGCCTTAAAAGCGTCCACTCATGGACCATCATAGCTGCCATGTAAGCTCCTCGACGACCCAAAGCATTTGCCACCACATTGGCCTTCCCCGGATGGTATAAAATCTCACAATTATAGTCTTTTAGTAGTTCCATCCATCTAAGCTACCTCATATTCAACTCCTTTTGTGAGAAAATGTACTTTAGGCTTTTGTGGTCGGTATAAATTTCTACCTTCTCCCCGTAGAGATAATGCCTCCATATCTTGAGAGCAAATACCACGGCTATCAATTCCAAATCATGTGTGGGGTAATTCATCTCATGCTTCTTCAACTGTCTCGAGGCATATGCATTTACTCGTCCATCCTGCATCAACACACACCCAAGGCCAGAGTGCGATGCATCACTGAAGATGGTAAACTTCTCTCCACTCCTGGGAATAGCCAATACTGGTGCTGTAGTCAATCTCTTCTTCATTTCCTCAAAGCAACGATCACATGTCTCATTCCACTCATACTTGACTCCCTTCCGAGTCAACTTCGTCATAAGCAAGAACAATCGGGAGAAACCCTCAATAAATCTCCTATAATAATCAGCCAGTCCCAAGAAACTTCTGATACCCGTCGCTGAGGTTGGTCTTGGCTAATCCATCACTGCCTTCACTTTCTCAGGGTCCACTGAAATACCACATGTCCTAAGAATCCCACATGTCGTTTCCAAAAGTCACACTTACTGAACTCGGCATATAATTGCTTCTCCCTAAGTCTCGGCAAGGCTAACCTGAGATGGATCTCATACTCTTCCAAGCTCGGCGAGTAAATGAGAATGTCATCAATGAACACAATGACAAAACAATCTAAGTACTCCTTAAAAACCCTGTTCATCAAATCCATAAAGACGGCCAGAGCGTTTGTCAGCCTAAATGGCATGACCATAAATTCGTAGTGGTCGTACCTGGTACAAAATGTAGTCTTCTGAATGTCTCCTTCTCTGACCCTTACTTGGTGATACCCCGACTTCAAATCAATCTTAGAAAAGACTGAGGCTCCACGTAGTTGGTCCAACAGATCATCAACTCGGGGAAGAGGGTACTTATTCTTTAATGTTACTTGGTTCAACTAGTGATAGTCTATGCATAACCTCATAGATCCATCATTCTTCCTCACAAACAAGATCGGGGCGCCCTAAGGAGAAGCACTTAGGCAAACGAACCCTTTCTCAATCAACTCCTCAAGCTACACTTTCAATTCTTTCAATTCATTCGGAGCCATTCTGTAAGGTGCCTTGGAAACTGGCTGGGTTCGTGGCATCAACTCTATGGAAAACTCTACCTCCCTCGGTGGCGGCAAACCTGGCAATTCATCTGGGAATACATCAAGAAATTCTCGAACTACAAGAATGTCTAACAGTTCTATATCGTTCCCTTTACCCGTGGTCACAAAAGCCAAATACACTTCACATCCATGTCGCATCAATTTTTCAGCCTTCATCACCGATATCATAGGAGTGGAACTCATTGGTTTAATGCCTCGATACGTTATGACTGGCTGCTGAGGTAACTCAAAGTTGATAACCTTGCATCTACAATCCACTTTGGCATAATGTCAAGATAACCAGTTTATGCCCAAAATAAGATCAAAATCATGTATGTCGAAGGTTATCAAATCCCTGGGCAACTCCTTATCATGCACTATAATCTTACAGTCTCTATAGACTTCACTCCCCACTAACTCGACTCCTTCCAGTGTAGACACGATCAAATAATAAGGTAGCAGTGTACTAGAGAATGGAATGTGGCACACAATCCTAGGTGCAACAAATGAATGTTTAGATCCTGTGTCAAACAAAACATGCACATCAATGTCATATAGGGAAAGAATACCTTGCATAGTGTCCTTTCCCTTCTCTGCCTCTGCTAACGTTAAAGCGAATGCCCGTCCCTAGGTGTGGGGTCGTCTAGCATCCAAAGTGCCCTGTCCTGGTGGCAGTGCCAATGGTGGTGCTGTCCCTTGAAGCCTCGGCACTGGTTGCCTTTGTCCCATCTTGTTGCCTTGGTTCCCATACTTCTATCCTCCTTGTTGCGGCGACTGTCTGCAAACGTTAGACGTATACCCCTTTCTTCCACCCCAGTAGCAAGTCACCCCCTTGTTGCCCGTTATACCCTTCCCTTGTGGACAGTCATTCTTCATATGCCCCAACTGCCCACAACTGTAGCACGCCTTACATACTCCTTGATGCCTCTTTCCACAAGTTGTGCAGGGAGGAATGTCACCTACATTACCAGAAAACCCCAGTGCTCCATTCCTTTTCCTGTCATTACCTTGCCCCCGAGCTAAACCTGATCCCCTAGCGGCTACCTGAACTGCCATTAGCTCACTCCTCTCCTTCTCTATGATATGTGCCCTCTACACCACTATAGCATAATCCGTGATCTGTGCACCGGCCAGGTGAAATCTGATGTCCACTTGCAGATCTCTTTGGAACTTAGCTGCTTTATTTTCCTCGGTACATACCAACTCAGGAGCTAATCATGCCAGAGAGATGAACTCCTCTTCATATTGAGCCACCATCCTATTTCCCTGTGTTAGCTCAATAAACTCATATGTCTTCTGTCTCGGACCCAAGCTAAAAAGTAGTTGGCATTGAAAAGCTCTCTGAACTCCGCCCATAATGGCTCCCTGCCCACAAACCTCTGTCGAACTGTCTCCCACCACCTCTCGGCTCCTCCTTGAAATAGATATGTAGCCAACTGTACCTTCTGGATGTCACTGCACCCAATCGTCCTAAGGTGCTTCTCCATTTCCATCATCCACTCCTCTACTGCCAAAGCGTCGGTCCCTCCACAGAACTCTGAAGGTCTCAGTGCCATGAAATTTCTTACCAATTGGCTCCCGGTATTGCCATCCACTCCATGGGGATCTACCTCCTGTGGCACTGGGTTTGAAGTTTGACTACTAACGTTCTCATTCAGGCCTGGTTCATCCTCGCTCCAAGTGGTACTTGCTCCTGCCTTCCCTGATGCGCCATAAAATTCTCAAAGTGCCTCAACATGGCAGCCATGATGCCCCTCAGCTCACCAACCTCTTGGCACAAATCTTCCACTGACTCAGCTGGAGTGGCTGGTGTAGGTGGAGGTGTAAGGGTAGGAACAGGTGCAGGCTCAGGAGTGGGTCCAAGAATTGGAGTAGGGATGGCCCGGTTGCCTTGGGCATGGGTCGATGGCCTTCCTTGTCATCCACTTATTTCCTGTATACCAAACGACCTTTTAGTATTTCGTCTTAACTGAGGCTCACTAGATCACTAGACATAATTCTAACTCTACCCAAACCTAGGTGTATGGAGACTCCTCTCACTCCCTAAGTTATTCTCTGATACCAAAATTGTAAGGGCCTACTCTCGAATATTCTCGCTAGCATAGGATATTCGAAAGGAGGTCATCATAGAGATGATATAGAACAAACCATAATAAAACAACAACTCAATTCATTACTAGCAGCGGAAACAAAATTAAGGTTCAGTTACACTTCCAATATCTCATAAGTTTGGGGCTCGAAGGCCATACAAAATAATTAAGAGGCTCTAATGTTAACTAATAAAATAAAAATCATTTCATCAAGCCTCACCAAAATGCTAAATAGGATCTTCAAGTTAGGACGCGTCTCCGTACACCACTATCCCTGGGCCTTAGTCCCACTAGACTCGCCCCGAAAAACGGCCACAAGGCTCAACAAGTTCGAGAAGCAATGAATAGCGAACAGGAATCAAGAATATGATGACACCAAAAAGAGAAATCAAGAACTCCACAGTTTTATACAAGATTCGTAATTTATGACTATAAATTTCAATTTAAATTCATCATGTCACCATATATTACTATGCAAATGTGCATATAAAATTAAGTATCAGAATCAAATCTCGTAGGCTTGCAAGCCATCAAACAACATATGCCAAAGTGCATCAAGAGAATAAAAACTCACATTCAGTATGGAGCCAACCTGCCGGGCTATGGTCACCTCGTCCCGCGCCAGGTGCTCTAAGGTACCCTTTCCCTCTGCGCAAAATAATAGGTGCGCAAAATTTAATAATAATAGTATATGTCATATTTTAACAAGCCATTTATGACATCACGTAAGGTTACCAACCTTAATGCCATGCTCTCAAATATGTAAATAAGTATCCACATGGTTTAATTTCACGTATTGATGATAAATACGTCATATTGGGTCACCGACATCTCGTCAGTCTGCTTCAACTTCATGAACTCCCAAGTCTTTTCTTCTCTCCAGCTTCGAGGAAAATATTTTGTGTCAAACGCTTCCTTGAATCTAGCCCAAGTCACAGGTTGAGCTTGCCTTGGCCTTGGATCTTGTTCCACTTGCCTAGGTGTCCTTTGCAAAGCTCGATGGGCTGATTGCCACCATCGTGCAGCGTCTTCCTCAAGCATGAATGTAGCACAGTTGACCTTATCTTCGTCACTGCACTGCAAATGTTGGAGCAGCTTCTCGGTTTGCTCCATCCAGTATTCCGCCATGCAGGGGTCGTCTTCTGCTTTTCCCCTGAACACCGGGGGTCTCTGTCGGCGATACTGATCCAACACATGAGTTGTATGCTTCGATGGCTCATTCCTCGTTACATGTGTCAGCATGCCTTCTAAGATTCTTTCCATTCGATCAAATCTATTCTCACTAGGACCTGATCGCTCCTCTTGTCGTCCATCGTTTGTGACACGATTCGCAGAACGGCTATGATGACTGCTACTACTGTCACTTTCATCTCGCTCGCTAAGATCCATGACTCTCCGAGTTTTCACCATCTGAAAAAGAAAAACACTTCCTTAATCAGTGCAAATCTCACGTAAAGATAATCTCTATCTTGCTAAAAGATCTTTCAGGTCCCACAACCATTAAGGATACCCTGTCCAAATCTCAAATCATGAATAGTGACAATTTCTAATCTCCAATCATCTTTACGGGACTCAATCCTACAACCCGACCACTTCATTTTCTAGATCAACATTTGAACTAAACACTCTTGACTCGTTCCTATGAGTTGTTTCCTTGAGGTACCTTACCTCGATCCTCACAACATTTATTTTGAGATCCCTATCATCAAAATCAATCCTCAAAATCCTTAAACTCGATTCTCCAAAACACTTATCAAATTATCCTGAGTTTAATATCCCTAGGATCCTTGATCCAAATCGAATTATTTCTAACTCGATCATTCCCGATAACTACCAGTTATCTCATTACTCCACATGAAATTTCAACTATTGCCCTCGAATCGATAGTTTCTAAATTTCTAACGAAATCTATAATTTTTAAATAACCATCGCTCTAATCAGAATCCCTTACATTTCAAACCCTAATCAGAGTCTCTTAAATTCCAAACCTCGCTCTGATACCAATTGTAACACCCCAATTCTCGGGAGCGTTAACGTAACGTAAGATTCCGGGGATAATTTTTTTTTCAAACAAAAATCCAACACAAAAACCATTCCCCGAAGATCCCGTTACACCTTCTCAGTATATCAACTATGAACCATTAATAAACCAAGACAGGTTCACCAACACAAATGCGGAAGCTAGATCGAAACCTCAACAGGTCATAACCAAAACCACTTTATTTATATATAAAGTTGCACCAACGTTTACATGACGTTTTCAAAAGTAAATAACATAACTGAAAAGACATAATGTAAACTATCCGTCAATCGCCGTCACTCCTCGACGATTCCTTTCCCTTTTGCACCGTTGCCTTCACCTGGAACGTTTGAATATTCCAGGGACAAAGTCCAAATTAGATGATGAATCATCTAAGTGAGAGTTCAAAACACATTTTTCATGAATAATGCAAGACATGAAATAAACCAATATACCCGGTAAGCCCTAGCTCAAGAGAATTCCCACGCGCTTAACCCTACCATGGGGAAAGAGCAATCTCTCTAAAAGCTATGCCACCACACCGACTCGACGACACGACGACGCGACGCGATTCTAGCTTAAATGGGGCTGCCAACGCATCTCACCAGAATACGTTCCCACCTTAAGCATCCAGGAACCACCATACAATCCCAACTCCAAAATTTCACATGGACCACCTAGTCGTCCTAGTGCAACTTCCCTGGCCAAACGGCCTGGCACGAAAATCAAGGCGGCTATCCTGACATGCACATCCAGCATCAGATACCCCTATTATTCCGTCACGCCCTTGGAGAATTACGATTACACTATCCAGACAACATCCTAGGCTGACATCCCACATGAACAACACAGTATGGATCACCTAGTCGTCCTAGTGCAACTTCCCTGACCAAACGGTCTGGCACGGAAACCAAGGCGGCTATCCTGACATGCACACTAGCATCAGATACCCCTATTATTCCGTCACGCCCTTGGAGAATTATGGCTACACTATCCAGACAACATCCGAGGCTGACATTCCATACGTACACATAAAACTCAAGACAATGCCACAATTCACAATTCAATGCATCGTATAAACAACATTTATAAAATGCAATGCACAGTTCAAAACGTTTAGGGACAAACCTCCCTCATAAATCCAACCGTCACCGGTTACCATTTTAATGCACAAAACCATTTTGCATGAAATCACCATATGTTCAGATAGAACAAGCACAATAAATCAAGTTTTGGAGGAGAACCACTCATAAGAAAGCCAAATTTTGGTAGCGAACAACTCACCTTGAACGAAACTCAGAACACCTCGAATCTTGTGCCCAACCTCAATTTTCGTGCAACTCCTCAAGTCTTTTAACCGAACCACCTTCTTACAGGTCCTCACGCGCTGCCTAAGTGCTCTACGCGTGTGATGCCTCGCGTATGCTTTAAAAACCCTCTATCCACTAAACCCGAAGCACTCTCGTCTAGCACAAATGTATCACAACTTCGAATGAGAGAATCCTTAGCCTTGAGCCTCTATTTATATGTTTAGGAAACTTAGCCACCAAGAAATATATATTCTGCAATCATTTCAAATCTTTCAAAATCTTTTCCAATCATTCCAAATCTTCTAATATTTTCTATAATCATTCCAAATCTTTTGATATCTTTTGCAAATCATTCCAAAATCTTCTAAGATTCTCTACAATCATTGTAAATCTTCTATAATCATTCCAAATCTTCTAATATCTTTTGTAATCATTCCAAAATCTTCTAAGATTCTTTGCAATCATTGTAAATCTTCTATAATCATTCCAAATCTTCTAATATCTTTTGTAATCATTGTTATCTAAATCAAATATTTTCTTATCCAATCAAATCTTATACAAATCTTATCCTTAAAGTCATCATGAGCCTTCATCTTATCTCTAACGTCATCATGAGACTTCATCCTTATCTTTAAAGTCATTTATGAAGCTTTTTTCCTGAATCTCCCAAATGCCCATAGTAAAAAGATTTCAAGAATTACACTTTGGCCCGAACTTTTGGATAATTGCACTTAGACCCTTTTCAACATGGTCCCCGGGCTAATTTTTAATTGCATTTTAGTCCCTGAAAAATGGACTAATTGCACTAATGCCCCTAATTTTTTGGTAAATTACACTTTTACCCCCAACCTCAAAAATTACGATTTTGCCCCCGGCTCAAAAACTGAACTTCTCTTTAAAGACCTTTATAACCCTTTGAAATATCCCAAAACACTCTATTTAAAATTCCGAAAAAATATCGTTTCGATCTCCTTCCGTCAATTTCGAAAAAACTGCACTTAGGCCCGAATCTTCGTTTTAGCTACAAACCCTTTTGTTTCTTCCAAAAACTACTGAAGGGTTACTCTATATGCCAAATATGAACTTCCTTGGGGTTCCATTGACTTCCCGGATGCCCCGTACAATAATTCGGTATTTCAGCCTAAATCACAATTGCCTTTTTTTAGCTGTACCGGGAACCGTTCCCGATCCAACTTCTTTTGATGCCTAAAATCATAACTCGTATTACTTGTCGATACTATACCATTTTCCTTGGCTATCTAGGGTCCAGGGTACTCCCTCTGACTAATTCGATCGTCCAAAGTTGCGTTAGTGTACCCTATAGTCTTATTTTCCACAAAGTCCATTTATGCCCTTCATCAAATATTATTTATGACCTCAAATCATTCTCGGGTATTACATATATATATATAACTAGGTCACGTGGTTGACTAAAACAGGGGCATCCAAATGGAGGTATGCGTATATGTAATAAGTGGGTGGCCAAATAAGACATGTGGGATTCAACGAAGATGTATATCTATATATGTATGGGGGTTCGCACGGCTGTTTAAACGTGAGTATATGGTGATTCGATTGGGCAGGGGCATGGTTCTAATAGGCTTTTCAAACCCGTGAGGGCATTTGTATGGTGTTACAAAGCTGATTGGATCTGCACTGACATTTTCTCCATGGTGCACGACTATGCTTAAGAGATACAGCAGTGGATAAATGCTTCGGATCTATTCCTATCAACAACATGCAATTCACTGAAAAAGAAACTTGGGGGGAATAAACCCCATTTTTGAGACCACAAGGGAACTCATAGGGAATAGAGAAATAGAACCATAGTTGAAATATAGAGAAACAAGACAACAGTTCATCATATTTCACGTAATACGTAAGGAGTGTATGAATAGAACTTGGACTTGAGAATAAAATAGAAATGCAGGAGAACTTTCGTGATGAAAGGTGCAACCCTCAACCAACAACAGAAACACGCAACAGCGAATGAAGAAGAAGAAGTAATGCAATAGTGGGCAGCAACATGGGTATATTATAGGCACTGAAAAATGGAGATATGATCTGTGCATAAAGTAAAAGACAAGCAGAGAAGGCTGGACTACATTGTTCCCCCCCCAAAAGACTGATTTGCTCCTTTTTTGGTAACAGACAAGCTTTTTAGGGCGTTTTTGACATTTGGTGACTATTTTTATTTTAATTTTCTTTTTCTTCTCTCCTTTTTTTTTCACATTATAAAATTTAAATCTCTTTTACTATTGGGACCAAGCCCAACCCAAAAATTTATTTAATCCATATGATAAACCCATGAACTCTCATTTAACTATTTAAATGGAGTCCCAAAATATTAATTTCCCAAATTCTTAAAAGTTAGACCGATACAGTTAAATTCATGATCACATGCACCAAGAAAATTTCCTATTAATCCAAAATCATTTTATGCCATCAAAATAAATTGTTAAAATACTTCAATCCACATTTAGAATGCCCTTGAGTTAAAATTAAATATTAAAAAAAAAAACACCTAGACCCAATTTAGGGTCATTACAAAAACTGTTGTAGGTGTTAGCGCCTCATTCTTGTACAAGATTTGGAAAAGGTTATAGCTAAGCCTTAAAAAAGATATTATAATAGAGGATAGTATTTGCCTTTCTAAATAGGCACTAAGTAGTGGATTCTCAAAAATCTTTAATGAGGAGTCAAAGTAGTGGAGTAAACCGGGTTCAAGCAAACCACTAAAAATTCTATTTGTTTGTTTATTTCATTTCTCTTATTTTTTTTTATTATCATGCTTTGAGAACTTTTAGTTCACATTTACAACATTGTTTTTTCAAAGTTATAAAAAGTCTCAAAATAGTTTTTTTTTTTTTTTATAAAGTCTTTATCAAATCAAGAAAGTCTTGAAACCCCAACTCACCCCTCTCTTAGGTGCACACTCCTGTATTTCTCAACAATAGCTCAAGATTTATGTGTATGAGTTAGGTGGTCTTTTTCTTGGCTTCGATAGCATGGATGCAATAACTTAGGATTTAGATGTGCAAATGGGTTGGTATTAGGTTGTGTAAATAATGGGACTACACACCCAAGAGCGAGGGTGAATTCGGTGTTTTAAAAATCATTGAAGCTTTTTAAAAATAAAATTTGCTTATTAATGAAGCTTTAGTGCAATAAGATAATGAATATAAGATGATGCTGGTAAAGATTGAAGAAATAAATGATAAATATAAAAATAACATAAGCAATTTATAATGGTTCAACTCAACTGACTTAATTCACTACTTTAGCTTCTTATTGAGGATTTTTGAAAATCGTTAAAATCTCCTACTTGATCCCAAGTAGGCCCTTTAATACAAACATTAGAATTACAACCTCCTACTTATGCAAAGTAGGCTCTCTAACAATCTTGCTAGGCAATGTACAATGATTTTTTAAAGATGAGATTATTTGAGAGATTAATCTCCTAGTTACAATATCTCTCAAAATAATACAAAAAGACTTAATCAAAATAATGCAAATGATATACAAAGCCTCTTGAGAGAAAAGATTGAAAATGTAAGTGCACTTGAAAAGAATAATATGACTTGAACCTTGTAATAGTTTCTCTAAGTACCTGTCAATTGCACAATCTTGTTGATAATTGGTTTCTCTCAGCCTTTGAATTTATTAGCCATTGATGGAGCTGTTTGATGCATTTAATGCCTGCAAAACTAGTTGTTTATGATTGTCAGAAAAGGAATTGTCGATAGATACATAATTCGATCAGTAGTTTTCATTGATGTATTTGAAATAACACAAGGCTTTTGAAAACAATTGAGATTCTTGAGAGAAAAGTTGACTTCTTTGAATAAGCAATCGACAGTATTGAACAATAAGTTGACATTTTTTAAGAAATGTTAACACTGTACAGTCACTGTTAACTGATTTTGTGTGAGTGAAAGATCTACAAAAAGATGGTTAGTGCAAGTATTGATCGAAAATAGAATCAACCGAACATACACAAAGTATAAGAAAAACTCCTTGGTAGTCATGATAGAGACATTCAAGGCTCAAATCTGGGCAATCGAATCACCACTTAGGAAACACCAAGAATAGAACCACCAAGCCTCAACAAAGCCCAAACCCAATCTGTTCACCCGTCCAAAAGGAAGTGGATGCTCTACACGAAGTAGAGTCCACGCAAGAATATGAATCACGAAGATAAAGCAAGAAGCCGAGAATGGATCAAGATCACAAAAGCTTACCTCCCAAGGATCGACCATATCGAATATATAAAGAGGGAAATCGATTAGGCGCGATCCAAGAATGGTAAGGAGATCATCGCACAAATCAACAAGGAAAGTCGGTAAATGAGGAGGGGACATCGGTGCCGACAAGAGAGAGAGAGAGGGAGAATGAGAGTCTTCCCAAAGACATAGGTATATATATAAACAACTAGGGTAACTCAACAAATGGGCTACGCAAGAAAAAGGGCTGCACAAGCAAATGGGCTACACAAGCAAATAGGCTAGGCTTCTCATTTCTTGAGAAAATAGACTTAGGCCCATTTCTCCTTCAAAGAAATGACCAATGAACTTATAGCCTGATTTCTATTTTGGGTTGCCAATAAGTGGTAATAAGGATTATACTTCAATCAATCGGCTAAAGCCTATGAAGATTAGATCGAAAAAATCATCACTGCCTTGGGCCTTATTAGGAAACACAAAACCAACAGTTTGAACTAAAATTATTTGGATTGACAAGATAAATTTTGGCTATCGATAGATCATGGGAATTGTTAACTATTTTTGGCCAAAGACAAAAAATGGTCGACTGTTTCTTTAAGAAAGTCAATAGTTGCTGAACTTAACCCAAAACTTTTAAAAGCATAAACTAGTCAAGTGTTCTTTAAACTAAGTCAAAAATTGTTACTTTTAAAATGAAGATATGCATGATTCTTAAGAAATTTCCTTGGATTTTGTCATGCATCATTCCAAAGAGACTATGATGAGCTTCAAAATGCTAAATGGCCATATGATAATGTAATATACCTTTAACAACACTATGATTTATTTTCATTTTGAATTTTCAAATATATATGAACTTACAAATGTTTCATTATTCATTTTACAAATATATATTCTTGATTGTTATTTTTGAAGCAAATATTGTCTTGAAAATGTTTTTATCAAAATAATAATTATGAAGTTTTTCATCATCTAAATAATTCCAAAAGCAAAACAATAATTGGTCCTCTTCTTGGCTTCAATGGCCCAAGCACGATAGCTTATAATACAACAGATTTTTAAGAAAAAAAAATAAAAATTAAGCAATTGAGATTTTTTAAAAGAAAATGGCGTAAGGGCATTTTAGTAATTTTGATTCCTATCTCTAGGGTATTTTGGTAATTTTTGATATTAGGTTATTAAGGTAATTCATCAAACATTTTAGGGTGTATGTACAATTTTCCAAAGACCACTAGGGTGCTAGTTTAAATCATGAAAGTGTATGGGATGAAATTGAGAACCAAATATTGAAAATGGCCAAGTGACATTCTCCAAACCTCAAGGACCAATCTACAAAGGCCAAAATGAAAATAAAAATGAAGTAGAAGGGTCAAACTATACAATTTAAAAAAAAAATTGTAGTATGAACGATTCAAACCTTCAGTGGCAAAAATGTGGCACGCTACCTGGTCTCAAGGTGCCATAAGGAGCAAATAGCTTACCTCTTGGGGAGAATGGTTAATCAAAAATTGATCTTGAAGTTGATGGAGTTTGATAAATGATACAATTTTCTCTCTTATTGAACTAAGGAAACAAAATATAGGAACTAAATTGTTAGTTAGTGTCTCAAAATTGGTTGAGACTGTCGACAGTTGGTATAAAGATTGTCGACCATCAAGTCAAATCCATCGACAGTTTGGTTTTGTCTGTCGACAGTTATAATAAGCTTGGCCGTTATAGACTACAGCTCCAACAACCATCGTCTAATCAAATTTTACCTAATTGTAATTGTCTTCTACATTGGATCCATCAACCACTTCTATAACTAAGAACAAAGTGGGTAATAGAAGGTTAAGAAAAAGCTTCGTGTTTTCATTTTAGTGAAAGTGTATAGCACTGTATTGAGAGAAGAAGAGAACTATGAGTGTTGGGTGCTCAGGGTATATGAGCTTGTACTGGGTGAGTTCTTGAGAGTTTTTCTTGTAACTTGTATTTTGTAATTCACCTTACTATTCTAGTGGATTGATAAGGGGATAATCCCTATTGTGAGTATGATTCATTTAAGAATTCGAACACGTAAACTTGGTGTTCTTGGTTGCGCAAGTGTTCTATATATTTTGTTTATGTATTCCTTTTTCTTCTTAGTTATGTTTTCTTCCTACTCGACAATCTATTGGACGACAAATTCCCAATAACTAGTATCAGAGCTAGGTTCAAAGCTTCAAGACTCAAAGGAATTACACAAAGTTTTAAGGCGAAGATCAAGAACAGAAAAGGAAAGGGGCTCTACAAAGATGGAGATTGAGAAATTCGATGGCTACAATGGCTTTAATATGTAGCACAAGAAGATGGGAGTAATACTCGTTCAATAGAGATGCACTAAAGACCTAAATGAGAAATAACTTCCTGTGACCATGACTCCTAGAGAAAAACAAGATACACTCAAGATCGCCTACAGTTTACGAATCTTGAATTTGGTCGACAACATCCTTTGCCAATTTGATGAGGACATTGCTGCTAAGGTTTGGCTTAAACTGGAATCTCTTTATATGACTAAGAATTTGTCAAATAAGATCTACTTAAAAGAATGGTTATTTGGATTCAAAATGGACCCCTCAAAATCACTAGAAGAGAACCTAGATGATTTTAAGGTTATCACGATAGGTTTGGCTAATATATATAAAAAGATATTGGATGAAAAACAAGCCATCCTTCTCTTAAGCTCCTTGCCATAATCCTATAAATACTTAAAAACAACCATCAAGTATGGAAGAGAATCCCTCTCTTTAGAAGATGTCTTAGTGGCTTTAAGGTCTAAAGATCTTGAGGTAAAGAAAAACAAGAAATTAAGTTTTGCATAAGGTTTGCATGTTAAGGGAAGGGTTGATAGGAGAGCTTAGGTTAGAAGCAGGAGTACTTCAAGATCCCAGTCTAGAAGGAGGGGCAATTCTAGAACATTGACTTGTTGGTTTTGTAAGAAACATGGTCACCTTAGAAAGCATGTCCTTCAAGAAAGAAGGAGTACGAAAACTGGATGGATAAGCTAGATATAGCAAACATCTCTAATGGCTATGAGAGTGGGGAAGGCTTAACCATCTCAGAACAAAGTTCTAGAGATGAATGGATAATGGATTCTGGCTGCACCTTTCACATGACACCTATAGGAAAGACTGGCTTCTTAATTTTAAATAGATAGAGAAAGGAAAAGTCCTAATGGAAAATGATCAACCTTGCTCTATTGCATGTATAGGGTTTATTAAGTTCAAATTATGGGATGGTTATTACAAAACATTAGATAATGTATGGCTAGTACCTAATCTAAGAAGAAATTTAATTTCCCTAGGCATGCTAGATTTAAATGGAAGCTCATATAAATCATAAAAAGGGTATCCTAAGGGTAATGAAAGGGTCAATGGTAGTCTTAAAAGAAATCCTAAATCAAGGATTATATATTCTGCAAGGGAGGTCATCTCTAGTGATGTTGCAGTCTCCTTTTCCAAAAAGGATGAGATTGAACTTTGGCATAAGAGATTGGGCCATATAGGAATAAAAGGGCTGCAAGAGCTTGGTAAGCAAGGTATATTAGACTCTAAGAGGATCACTAATTTAGATTTTTGTGAGACTAGTTTCATGGGAAAGTCACACAGGTTCCAGTTTGCACCCTCAATGCATAAAACCAAAGATACCTTAGAATATATACACTCTGACCTATGGGGCTTTTGTAACGCCCCGCTTTTTTGGGCGCATTTTATAATTTGGGACAATTCCGGGACAATAAATTTTTTCTTTCAAGCACTAAACCTAAATCACATCATTCTTCGAATCCGTCCCAAAATTCCCATATCTCGAAAGAGAATCACTTACACATCAAATGCGGAAGCAATGATCGAAACCTGATATCTTAACATTAATCATAAATAAATTCTTACATCTTCAACATTCCTCAAAACGTTTAAAATCTAAAGTAGCAGAACTTAAATACAAGGGCTACATTACATACATTTCATTTCTCATGCACTCTGCTAAGTGCCATTTCATGCCTCATTTATTCTCGTATCTGCTACAATCTCCACCTGGAACGTTTGAATATTCCAGGGGCAAAGCCCAAGTTAGATGATGAATCATCTAAGTAAGGGTACAGAAAACATATTTCGTGCATGAATGCAATGTCTTTCATCGTAGGTGTCAACTGCACTCCTCATGCTACCTACCATTTTTGCGGCCCCCCTCTTTCGAAGCCGAGGTGTATGGGTGCACCCTTGGTAAAGTAGCAGTGCCAGTTCGTACTCCCTATGGCCTCAAATGCGAGTGATCAATGATATCAACGTGTATTTATGCATTTCATAGTCATGTCATGTATGCAGCCTAAGTGATGGATACATATCAGGGCATGTCAATATGATGAAAAAATTTTCGAGGAACATAAATCACTTACAACTCAACCATTTTCCATAAAACTAACTTTAATTGAGGAGTACCACTTACCTTCTCAAGCTTATCAAGCTATCTCGATATTCACGCCTGTCTCGAAGTGCGTGCATCGCCTCGATTTGCGTGCTAACCTCAAAATTTGCACCAGTCACTTCAACTTAAGCCTCAAAGTATCCTAATCACCATAATTATTTAAATAAACATTAAAACCTATTTTTTCATAATTACTGCCATTTTCTATAATTTTCTCTCAATTTCTTCCTATTTTTCCTCAATAAATCTAGATTAAATATTTCTAAAATATTTTCTCAAATATTCTTCTACGACAATTCATAAAATAATATTCTTGAATTTCTGAAATTTTCTAAGAAATTTTACTCATCTCAACTTAGCATCTCTAACTTTCTCGGTATGCATGCCACCTCCTTGAAATGCGTGCCCGGGCCGTTTTCTAACCAAAAATCTCTGAAATATCATCGAAACATAATTTCCTATTTTCTAGAATTTTTTCTAAGATTTTTCTCTATTTGTTTCTATTTTTCTCTATTTCCTTTATTTTCTTCCTTTTTCTTTTCTTTTCCCTTTTTCTTTCTTCTTCTCCTTACTTCTTCTTCTCTGCTTCTTCTTTCTGCAACTTACGAACAGGAAGCTTCCTTCTTTCTTTTTCTTTTTTTTTTTTCCTTTCTTTTCTTTTCTTTTTCTTCTTTTCATTTTCTTTTCTTTTTTTCCTCTTCTTCTTCTTCTTCTTCTTCTTCTTCTTCTTCTTCTTCTTCTTCTTACCGCATGTGGCCAGCACTTGTGCACAGCACCTGAAACACCCAGCCATGCCCGAGCCAGCTCAGTGGCTACTTCGCTCATCGCCGTCCTCGATGTGAGCCACGGCCGCCATCACCAGCCTCTCACGCATAGCAGCGGTGTTGCCGCTGCTTCTTTTTCTCATCTGCCATGGACGCCTCGTTGGCCACGGCAGCCTTAGTGCTGCCAACGTTTGCTCATCTGGCTAAGGTTCCATCCTTGCCGACTGATCCTTGCCATCACACGACCACCATCGACGGCCGCTTCGACTTACTGCCTCGCGTTGGTGTGCTGCCCGCGGCCGCGTTCGATGGCCACTGCTCGCTCGGCTTGTGGCTTCCATGGCAGCCATGGCCGCATCTTGCCCACGCTTACTCTCTCTCTCTCTCTGCCTCTCTCATCTCTCTCGAGCTCGAGCTTCCTTTGCCTTTCTCTCGGCCGAATGCATCCTATTTATACACCCCCTGCCTTGGCCACCACTCCACCGTATACATATATATATATATTTATTACTGTTGAATGCTTGCCCACCACGCACATCAGAAAAATCTCCATAATTTTTGCTGCCATTTCCTCAATTCTCGCTGACATTCTCTCCCAATTGCAGCAAATTCTCAGCCAAGAAGATGGCCTCACACGCACACGCGCACAGCCATTTATATCTATATATACTATATATATTATATATTATATTTAATATATATAAAAATTACACATTAACCCCAAATTTTATCTTAAATTCATTAGGATAATTTTCTAATTACAATAATATTCTCAAACACTGAATTAATTGATATTATGATACTGAAAACACAAAATTAATAACTTGAAGCCTAGTTAAAAAGGATGATTTCGCCCTAGTGCCTTATCGAGTTGTCGTTTCATCCCGAAACTATTGAAAGGTTGCTCGTTATGCAAAATCGGAGCCCCCCTAGGGTTCCGTTAATTTTTCGGGAGCCTTCTACGATGATTCAGTTTTACAGCCTAATTAGTAGCTGTACCGAAAACTGTTCCCGAACTGATTTCTTTTGATACCAAAAATTCTATCTCGGAACGCTCATCAAAGTCATATCATTTTCCTTAGATAATTTCACTCCGAGACATTCCCTGCAGTTGATTCGGTACGTATAACTGCTATCAAACCAATTTTTCGGTGTTCTAAACTTATCGAAATTATGTGGCAACCTCATATGAACATGGGGTATTACAGCTTTCCTCAAGTATGTTTTTCCCTCTCAGGTGATCAATACTTCATTTCCTTTATGGATGATTTCTCTAGAAAGGTTTGGGTTTATTTTCTTAAATAGAAAAGTGAACCTTTTGGTAAATTTAATGAATGGAAGACCTTAGTAGAGTATCAAACATGAGAAAAAATTAAAAATTTAAGAACAGACAATGGTCTAGAATTCTGTAATCATGACTTCTCAAATTTTTGTAATCAAATAAGGATTGCTAGGCATAGGACTTGTAGTGAAACCCTTTAGCAAAACGGTATTATTGAAATAATGAATAAAACTACCCTAGATAAAGTAAGGTGTATGATAAAATATTCAATTTTACCTAAAAGGTTCTGGGCTAAAGTAGTAGCAACTGCGTGCTATCAAATAAATAGATCCCCATCCTCATCCATTCAGTTTAAAACCCTAGAAAGTCTTTGGACAGGTAAACCACCTAAGTTAGATCATTTACAACCTTTTGGGTGTGTAGGATATGTCCATAAGAAAGAAGGGAAATTAGATCCCACAGCCAAGAAGGGTAGGGTATATTTTTAGGATACCCTAAGGGGGTCAAGGGCTATAAACTTTGGTTAATGAAGGATAAGAAGGTGGTCATTAGTAGGGATGCATTATTTAATAAATTTGCATACTTTAAGCCTAATCAGCTGGAAACAGATAAGCATAAGCAAACTGATAATTTTCAGTTTAAGGTGGAAATAAACAAAGATAATTTCCTTCAAGATGGAAATTTAGAGGGTTTAAACTGCCAAAATTATCCTACTAACCTCAATTGAGAATACTAGAAATTATGATGACTACACCATTTCAACTGATAGTTTTGATACTCTGCCTAATACTGAAATACCTATAGAAGACCAGGATTTAAGGGATTAGTCAGGAGAGAAATTAAGCAAAGTATCCTTATGTTAATATCATAGCCTATGCCCTAAACATAAAAGACTCCATTTGAATTGAATGAGCCTGTTGGCTTTAATGATCATTGTAACAGCATGGACAAGGCTCATTGGTTTAAGGTAATGCAAGAAGAGATGGATTCTTTTCATAAAAATAAGACTTTGACACTAGTTAAAAAACCTAGTGGTAAAAAAGTAATAAGCTGCAAATGGATTTTTAAAAGGAAACCACGTATACCAAGGGTAAAACCAACTAGATATAAGGCAAGGGTAGTTGCAAAAGGTCACTCCCAAATTGAGGGAATTGATTACCATGAGGTATTCTCTCCTGTGGTAAAACATACCTCAATTAGATTAGTCTTGGCCATGGTAGTTCTTTATGACTTAGAGCTGGAACAATTAGATGTTAAGACTGTTTTCCTTCATGGCCACTTAGAAGAGAAAATCTATATGGAGTAGTGTATAGGTTTTGTGAAAAAGGGAATAGAGCAAATGGTTTGCTTACTGCAAATGTCATTATATGGCATTAAATAGTCTCCAAGGTAATGGTATAAAAGGTTTGATGAATTCATGCTTAGGAAAAGTTACAAAAGATGTAATTTTGATCATTGTGTCTACTTCAAATAGTTAAAGGGAAACTAATATATCTATGTCCTAATCTATGTAGATGATATGCTTATTTCATGTAAGGATAAAAAAGAAATAAGTAAACTGACTATGGCCCTTAATTCTGAATTTGAAATGAAAAACCTAGGAGCAGCTAAGAGAATACTTGGGATTGATATTTTAAGAGATAGGAAGAAAGGTATTTTAACCTTGTCTCAATTCGTTTACCTTAAAAAGGTTGTAAAGTTATTTGAAATGACCAATAATAAACCTATTTCCATTCTTATTCCTCCTCATTTTAAGCTATGTGCTATTAAAAGAGACTTACCTAAGGATGAGGAAGCACACATGAAGAAGGTTCCATATATACTCAAATACAATAGGAAGTCTCATGTATGCAATGATACGAACAAGGCTAGACATAGCATATGGAGTTAGTTTGGTCAGTAGGTTTATGAGCAAGTCATCCAAGGATCATTGGAATGTTGTCAAATGGCTTCTTAGATATTTAAAAGGATCTATGAACAAAGGATTAGTGTTTAGTTCAAGCACTGAATATAGAAACTGCATAGAGGGCTATTATGACTCTAATTATGCAGCTGATATTGACAAAAGAAGATCTTTAACCGATTATGCCTTTACAGTAGGTGGAAACTTAATAAGCTGGAAATCTAATCTCTAGATTATTGTGGCTCTGTCCACAACTAAGGCAGAGTATGTTGCTTTAACTGAAGCCATTAAGGAAGCCATTTAGTTGCAAGGAATCACTTAAGAATAGGGAATGGTTGAGAAGGTACCTAAGGTACATTGTGACTCATAAAGTGCTATTCATCTCTCTAAAAATAGTGCATTTCATGAGAGAAGTAAGCATATAGATGTTAGGCTTCATTTTGTGAGGGATATAATTTCCAAATAGTAGGTTAAAGTTGAGAAGATCTCAACTGAAGTAAACCCTGCAAACATGATCACTAAGTCTATTCCAGCAGCTAAATTTGAGCAGGCTTTGGCCTTGCTCAATATTCTTCCTTTTTAACTAATGAGTGATGTAGGTCCTCTAGTCATATTCTATATACAATTTTGATTCAAGGTGGAATTTGTTAAATAGTGTCTCAAAATTGGTTGAGACTGTCGACAGCTGGTATATATGAAGACTGTCAACCATTGAGTCGAATCCTTCAATCATTTGGTTTTGTCTATCGACAATTATAATAAGCTTGGTCATTAGACATTGCGGCTCCAATGGCCATCATATAATCAATTTTTTCTTAAATGTAATTGCCTGTTACATTAGATCCATCGATTACTTCTATAAATAAGAATAAAGCGTGTAACAGAGGGTTAAGAAAAAGCTTTCGTGTTTTCATTGCACTAGAAGTGTACAGCACTGTATTGAGGAAGAAAAGAACTAACATTGTATTCAAGCTTGTACTCAGTGAGTTCTTGAGAGTTTTTCTTGTAACTTGTATTTTGTAATTCACCCTACTATTCTAGTGGATTTACTAGGGGATAATCCAAACCGTGAGTAGGATTCATTTAAGAATCCGAACACGTAAATTTGGTGTTCTTGGTTGTGCAAGTGTTTTGCATATTTCATTTCTATATTTCTTTTTCTTGGTTCTATTTTCTTCCTGTTCGACGAGCTATTGGACAACGAATGCCCAACATAAGTATTATGCACATACTTAAAATGTAAACTTAATTTACAAAACGAGCTATTGGATGACGAATTCCCAACACAAGTATTATGCACATACTCAAAATGTAAACTTAATTTACAAATGAACTACTAGCCTTGACCATGTAGTCTTGATATGTTTAGATTGTGATCGGTAAATAATGCTTCAATTGTGGCCTTCAATGATAAAACACTACAGTCTACAAAGTACATAATCCCTAAAAAATACTCAATCATCTAACCTTGCATATTCACATAGTATATAACAACCATAATCTATTCTTTAGTTGATACATCACGAGCTTCCTCCACCAAAATAGAGAATATCACCAAGATAGAGAATATCACCAAGGTCTTGAATAATGATATTAGTGGTCTTAATTGCATAAGCACTACATTGGAAGATGTCAATTTACTATTTCTAAGGCACTTACTAGTAACTCTTCTGATATCCTTATTGTGCTCACTAAGAAGCATTAAAGTTTCCAAAAAATTTCCTTGATTACTAAAATCATTTGATTTACCATGGTTATGAAAAATTAAACCTTGTCTCAAAAGAAATCAAACACGATCAATGGAAGCATTCAAATGAACTCGATAGTCATTTTGGGCTTGTCATGTTTGCATGTTGATAATTGTCTGAAGGTGTTGTTCTTGATTGATGTGGGAATTTATTCACACATTTATTGGTCATAATTGAGTAGTGTTTTAAGTATTTTATGTGTTTTATCTATAATTGTCTAATATTTTGAGTTTCTTTTATATATATTTAATTTTTAGTATTTTTTGTTATTTTCAAGAATACTACTTGGTGTTTGAATTAAAAAAATAAAAAATATATATATATAATAATAAAAATTATAAAGTTAATTTTAAAATTAATACTCTAAATTAATATTATAATATAAATAAAAAATAGATATTATAAATAATTAAAATTAATATAATTAATAGTATATTAAATATTATATTATCTATTATATTATTTATATATATTATATATGTATGTGTGTGTGAAGTGACGTGAAGTTGGACTTAGGGGCATATATACATGTTATATATTATTTTATTAAATTAAGTGGTGTGAATGTGGAGTCTTATAGCTGTGCGTGAGCCTTGCATATATATATATATATTATATATATAATATTAAGGGATTGGATTTGACAGAGGACTTGTGGGCAGCGGCCATTAAAGGAATTAAGGATTGGGCAAGGAGGCACACAGTGAAATCAGATTTGGCAAGGCAGTGAACACATGGGGATTAAGGGCTTTCCGCAAGGGAAGATTAAAGTGGCACGCAGCAGCAACAGGCGCAAGCGCAAGTACAGGCAGACGCTGGCAACATAGATCCAGCACCCAGATCTGTTTTAGATCTGGGCTAGGAAATTTCCTCTTTTTCTTGATTTAATTAATTCTTTCATGCTTCTACTGTTATTTTAGATTTTAATTAATTCTATCATGAACTAATTTGTTAAACTAAAGCCATGTTTTGGCTGAAACTATGATGATGCATTTTTTTTATAATTTTATGTGATTGAATAAATTGAGTTATATTGAGTTGTGTGGTATTGGATTTAATATTTGTGAATAATTGGCCACTATTTACATGATTTGATGTCTAATCTTAAGACCGAAAGGAGATAAGTTGGAGATTGCATCGTAAATATCATACACCATAAAGTAAAACCGACTAGAAATAGAATTTGATTTCTTTGTGCGACTTTTAGTAATACGCTAGGAATTTCACAAATTGTAATGCGTTTTCATTTAGTTAAACTTTCATAGAAATATAGAAAGTTATTAAATGAGAATAAATTCGTTATAACCTAGAAATAGGATAACAAATGCTTTAGGAGATTTTGCCGTCACATACTTAATTGACCAATTCATTTGCATAAAAATATATGATTTGCATTGTATAGTTAGGTTCATACATGTGCCTTACTTATTAAAATCCACTAATTTCTTGATTCAAATTTCCTTCCAAATCAATTTTATTTTATTCATTTAATTAATTAATTAATTTTTTTTGTTCTTTATTAAATCTGGAATTTTTGATTATCTAAATAATAAAGAAAGTTTATAAATTTGGTATTTGAAATTTTTTCTCATGGGAATGATATTCTTACTTACTATTATATTACTTGTTCGACCCGTACACTTGTGGTATATTTTAGGGTGATCAAGTTTTTGGCTTGATTTATCAAAACTTAGACATTTGTTATTCCAAGCCCGGTTGTGTGCACTATTCAAATCTCTTGACATGTCCTTGTAACTTTTCTTTTTTCTTCCAATTGCTAAAAACTTCCACAACAAAAGCATCACCACTAGGTTAACTCGTTTGCTATCTAATTTGGAAAGGTATCCATATAAGCAATACACAGCTTCCTTTCTCTAAGTTATATTCCAACCAAGTAGGATATTCATCAAACCAAAATAGATTAAATAGCCTTAACACCTTTCCTTATAAAGTTTGTTAAAATTATGTGAATAAGATTGATAAGGCCTTTTTAACAAATTTTTGCTCTTCGAATTTCATCTCAAATGTTAGGATGAAAAACCATTATTGGTTTTCGTAACCTAGGATCCAATGGAAGATTTGCTAAATCAATTTCAAAGCAATTTCTTTTTGTTCTATAATACTCTTTATCATGACCTCCTTTCTCTTGAATAGATAACAGTGATTCAGAAATAGATTTTCTCTTAAAAATCCTTCCAAAGCTTAAAAAAAAAAAAAAAAAAATTCTAGTAACCTCTTCCTCAATTTACACTTTTGATAGAAATTTTAATAACTAAAACTAGCAATAATAATTTTACCCTATTATAAGAACCATAAAAATCATGAATTAAGATACAAATTATTCAATTTTTCTATTTATTTTATTAGTTTTATAAATTGCAATAATCCTATCCAAGAATCTAATTCATTAAACATATAAATCAAGAAGATTATTTAAGTTGAATTTATAAAAGAAAGCCTTGAAAGAAAAATTTACCTGGACCTGGGACTTTCTTTACAATTGATTATCAGATGGTGAAACAATATGAGAGATTGAGCAAATGAATTTAAAACTACAAAGGAAACGATAATAATGGAGTGGAGGTGTGAAAAGTGGATTTTGTTTTAATTGAGGTGCGAAAGTGGGAAGTTGAAAAGATAAGGGCCAATAGAAAGATGACATGTGTGGTTATAAATAAAATATCTAACCTATAATATTAATTATAGTATATATCTTTAAAAAAGAGGTCAATTTATATTTTATTAAAGGGGCTAATTCTTTTTTTTTATATGAATATTAAATCTATTTTGTTTTATCTTTTTTTCTTATAATATTACTTGTATTATTTTGGCTAGGTGACACAAACTACTTATAAGGCTAGACTAAGAAGTCATTCCAAATAGAACTATACTACCCATCAAGAGAATTACTTGATAATGGTTAATTACTTGATAGTAGTTAATATACTTTGAGAATGATGTACATATTGGGGTGTATGTGCAATTTTCCAAAGACCACTAGGGAGCTAGTTTAAATCTCGATAAGTATATGGGATGAAATTGAGAACCAAATATTGAAAATGGCCAAGTGACATTCTCCAAACCTCAAGGACCAATCTGCAAGGGCCAAAAAAACTTTTATCTATCAAACTATCACCTTAATTTAAAATTTGAAATAACTATATAATTAATGAAATATTATTTAAAAATAAATAAGTGATAATGTGGACCAGCTTTAATTAATTAACTCTTTTAAAATAAAAGATTCGTTAACCTGCATGGTTATCAACCATATTTTTCTTTAGGGCTTGAGTAGGTTTGCAATTGCAATATGAAATAAATTTTTATATATAAAATTTAATCATCTATAAACCCACAAAAAATCATCTGACAAAATACAAAATTTTTAGTTTTTATTTCCATAATTTTAAAAGATAACCAACATTGTCAAACACAATATTTAGCTTTCATTTTTTTAAAATAAAAATAAACACAAAATAAATAAAAAATACATTGAAAACTAAACACATAAAAATTAACAAAAACAAGTTGTTTAAGTTCGAGGTTAAATTGGGTGGAACAGCCACGAACAAATTTCTGTAATTATTTTTTAGACAATTTTTAATCCTTGGAATAATGGAAAAAATAATAATTTTTAAGAAAAATAGGCAGGCACGCAAGCATGTTTTGGCTTCTAAGGAATCATTTTCCTTAGCGAAGACTTGAATATTACAACTAATTATACAAAGTTCTTTTCATACTCAGATAAGCTGGAAAAGGTCAGTAAGGGCAACTTAATTCCGTCGTCAATTTGTGCTCTGCTTAATTACTTGTACCACCAGTAACTCACTATTCATGCATGATTTCCAAATCCAAAGCACTAACTCACTCCAATATATTAATGTTTTATCCACAAAAAAACAAACACATATATAAATAACAGTCCCTCCTTTAAATGTCAAACACCTAATATTAACTTAACATATTTATATATATATATATATAGTTGCTCCAAAGGGTAGTGATTAATTAGCGAGAATCGTAAGTCCTTCAATTGCATTAACGAAACAGATTACATAAACTTTGAATTTTTAATTATTTTTTTTATGACCATATAAATATATGTATCTGTAAATAGGTATCCATCGAATTATAAGAAGTTCTATTTGTTTTGAACTTCTGTGACACCTACCCACAGAGACTATTCAACGTACAAGACTATTCAACGTACAGGATCTCTGCCTATATATACAGTGTTGTGCTGCCTATCCTTGGACAAAACCGCAAATTAACCAGTTGAACCAACCAGAGATGGCTCCGAAGGTCCCCTACTTGACATGTCTGCTTCTTTTGCTGTCATCTTGCTCCCATGTATCAGAGGCCAAATATTCCACTACTGCTCATCACCATCATCATATAGAAAACGGACTTTCATGGAGTTTCTACGAATCAAGCTGCCCAAAGTTGGAATCCATCATCCGAGACCACCTCAGGGAAGTGTTCCAGGACGACATCGGCCAAGCTGCGGGCTTGCTCCGCGTTCACTTCCACGACTGCTTTGTTCAGGTACACTACTCTCTATACATCTAAATATATTTTCTGGTTGTATTCTGAATTAACTGGTTTTACATACTGTGTTTTCACGTTCATGATGCATTATTAATTTTGGCTGTGTTTTGGTGCAGGGATGTGACGCTTCAGTGCTGCTGGCTGGATCGGCGAACAGTCCTAGCGAGCAGGAGGCTCCGCCCAACCTGACTCTCCGGCGGGAAGCTTTGAAGATCATCGAGGATCTCCGGGAACTCGTCCACAAGAAGTGTGGCATGGTCGTGTCTTGTGCAGACATCACGGCCATTGCTGCCCGCGACTCAGTTTACTTGGTAATAATCAATCAAAGAGTTATAGTTCTAAAAATCAATTTTACGTCATAAATTAAGATTTAATATATATTCGTTGTTTTGCATTTTCAGTCAGGTGGCCCCGAATACAATGTCCCCCTGGGGAGGAGGGATAGCCTCAACTTTGCCACTAGGGAAACGGTCTTGGCCAACATTCCGGCACCAACCTCCAACACCTCCTTCCTCCTCTCCTCGCTTGCCGGCAAGAACTTCGACGCCACAGACGTGGTGGCCCTCTCCGGCGGCCACACCATCGGGCGAGGCCACTGCGCCGCCTTCACCAACAGACTCTACCCGGATCAAGACCCAACCATGGCCAAAAATTTTGCCAAGAAGCTCAAAACCATATGCCCGGAAGAAAATGCTTCCAACAGCACCACGACGGATCTGGACGTTAGAACACCGGACGGGTTCGACAACAAGTACTACGTGAATCTGGTCCACAGGCAGGGGCTCTTCACCTCCGACCAGGACCTGTACACGGAGGAGAGGACTCGGGAGATCGTGGAGAGCTTCGCCGACGACGAGGCTTTGTTCTTCGACAAGTTCGTGGCGGCTATGCTGAAGATGGGGCAGCTGAGCGTTCTGACGGGAAAAGAGGGCGAGATTCGGGCCAAGTGCTCGGTGAGGAATGAGGAGCTGAAATCTGTTGTGGAAGATGAGGAGGCGCGAGATGAATTGTAGTAGAGAATGTTGGTGTTTGGAGTTGGATTAATTACTTAGAGATATTAATCTCCATATTATTAGTTGTTGATTTCTCCTCTATGTGGTCCTTCCTTCATCCGTCGTTCTCTTTTATTTTTTAGGCCGACTTCTCCACCTGTCATTCCTTCAGAATGGTAGTTGGATATGGGTAACTTATATATGGAAGATGATAAATAACATTGAATATTATATCTTTGGCAGATTTTTTTTATGCAGTATTGACAGTATTTTGTATGTTTCGAGGGAATTTTTGGTTATTTCATGAAATTTAACGATGATTAAGTGACAACAAGCACTAAATGGTTTTGAATTCTAATTAGCCTAAAGGGAGGTTGGTGTAATTTTTCTACCCTCCTAGCTAGTGTGTGAGTGTAATTTACGCTTAATTAATCATTTTCAAGGATTCTGAACAACAACTTGTGTTTTAACGATAATGCAAAAATACCAACAATTTTCCTGAAAATAAGACAGCAAACCTCAAGCATGAAAGATCGATCGAATCCATTTAAATATTTCAAGTAGAGACAATGGAGTCAAATCATAAGGTAAATCCATAGAATGGCTAGATTACATAATATATGGGGGGGAAAAAAATCTCTCGACTTTTGCAAGATAATCAAATTGCCCCTACTTACTAAAATGATATAAATGCCCCTTAACTAGACAAATTCAGTAATAAATCTTCTTTTCTTTTTTTTTTTCCTTTATTAGATTCAGAGTATTGATAATATTGAATATACCGAATTAAATGTTAAATCATTTAGTGAGGTTTCAAAAAGGAATTATTCATGTATGACAAATATGACAAATACTTGTATACACATGACAATAATGAGGTAAGAGCACTAAAAGTCAAATATTTTTTTTTCAACCTTTCACACCTAAGTTGGCATGTATATCACTAAATTTATTCAAATAAAATGACAACCAACCTTATATATCACTTGTCAAAAAATGTATGCAAAAGATTACGTGATATGAATAACTATCATCATAATGCCATGCATGCAATTTTCATGAGCATGTTAGTACATATGTAAGCAATATAAAAGAAACCACTCACATATCTTTCAAGTATTTGTCTTATTATTCGTGTGCCAAGACAGATATTCCAAATTCAAAAATATTCCACAACTTATTATCAAGTATTTGTCTTCCTCTGGTCCCCTCGCTGTTGCCTTCCATTGCCATTACTGACCTTCATCGCCGTTGCGTTTGCCTCATCGCGGCTGCTACGTTGCGACAATGGCTATCATTTTTAGTCACTAATGGCCGCACGCCGCTGCCGCTTTAGGTTGCCACAACCGGCCATCTCCCTCTCTCGATCTCTCTTCCGACCTCTCGAGCTCTCGGCCAAGCTCAGCCCAAGCTCTCTCAATACATATGTGGCCCAGTGGGAGATTGTTGAAAAATAAATTATTCTATATATAGGGCCACAAATGTATTGTGAAATGTGTAATGCTATCTTAATGTTTAGCCAATTAAAAGTGATCTATAAAGTTTATTTTTTGGGCTATTGGGTATTAAACTATTATGGCATTAATGTGTAGAGACATAAGTTATATTTCTAAATTGATGAGGGGCCAATTTGGAAATATTAAAAGTAGTTATTAACTGCTATATAAAGGGGTTATGGTCCCCAATTGATTTAGGATTTTTATCTCTCTGCATCCCCATCAACAGAGAAATTCTAAGAAACTAGAAATCAATTGGAAGATCAAAGGACCCGTTTTGATCAATCATCACAATGGATACAGGTACGCTTCCGTTTATTATTTATTTCGTTCTTAGTGATTTGACATGAATGTTCTTGGAATTCGGATAATAATTCTACAAGTGGTATGTCTCTACACATTAATGCCACAATAGTTTAATACCCAATAGCCCAAAAAATAAACTTTATAGATCACTTTTAATTGGCTAAACCTTAAGATAGCATTACACATTTCACAATACATTTGTGGCCCTATATATAGAATAGTTTATTTTCAACAATCTCCCACTGGGCCACATATGTAACCTTACAAATATGCACAACCTTATGAGCTCCAAAATTTTTGCTATCACTATTAAGGGTATTTCCGAACAATCTCGTTCATTAATTATACTGATATAGGATCAAAGTGATCTTCGTCACATTTAGCGTGACTAAATTCATCAATGGTCACGTATACCAATACAACCAAATGACATAGATCAATCATGGATGTGTAGCATGAAAATTACATGGGATGTGATCCAAACATGTCTATTTCCAACTGGTCCTACCTTATTCCTTAGTGAGATCAATACTGAATATAATATATCAGAGTGAAATGAACCGAATACTTTATTTCTGTACAGAAAATATTCAAATACAAGAATGTCTCTATAAACAAACATAAAACAACGAGAATACAAACTCCCACTAAAACATGATATCCTCACACAATACGACACCCATATGAACAATGTGCTCATGAAAGACCTTAGGTGGTAATCCCTTAGTAAGCGGATCCGCAATCATGGAGTTTGTCCTAATGTGTTCTATGGAAATCTGTTCACTCTGCACTCTTTCCTTCACAATTAGGAACTTTATGTCAATATGCTTAGACTTAGATGAGCTCCTATTGTTATTGGAATATAGAACTGCTGATTTATTGTCACAATATAACTTAAGTGGTTTTTCTATACCACCCAAAATGCGCAGCCTAGTGACAAAATTTAGCAGCCATATTCCGTGGTTGGATGCCTCATAACACGCTACGAATTCTGCTTCCATGGTGGAAGATGCTATGAGTGTCTGCTTGGCACTCCTCCAAGATATAGCTCCTCTAGCTAGCAGATAAATGTAGCCTGAAGTGGATCTTCTACTGTCTTGGCATCCGGCAAAATCGGAGTCGGAATACCCTATGATCTCCAATTGATCCGATCTCCTATATGTGAGCATGTAATCTTTTGTTCTCTGCAAGTATCTCATAACCCGTTTTGCTGCTTTCCAATGATCTATGCCAGGGTTGTTTAAATATCTGCCTAACATGCCAACAATGAATGCTATATCCGGACGTGTACAAACTTGAGCATACATTAGACTCCCGACAGCTGACCATAGGGAATCTTCTGCATCTCCTTAACTTCAAGTTGATTCTTAGGGCACTGACTGAGATTAAATTTGTCTCCCTTAGCGATAGGGGTGTCACCTGGCTTACAATTCTGCATGCCAAATCTTTTAAGCACCTTATTGATATAGCTCTTTTGTGATAATCCAAGAATATACCGAGAACGATCTCGGTGTATCTGAATCCCTAATACAAAAGAGGCATCACCAAGATCTTTCATCTCAAAATTCTTTGATAAATATCTCTTGGTTTCATGCAACAAGCATATATCATTAGTGGCAAGCATATACCATTGACGAGAAGCTTGTTTGAGCCCATAGATGGATTTTTTTAATTTGCAAACCATATTCTTTGGGTCTCCTGACACAAAGTTTTCTGGTTGCATCATATAGATCGTTTCATCAATGTCACCATTGAGAAACGCCTTCTTAACATCCATCTGATGTAACTCAAGATCAAAATGTGCAACAAGCGCCATAATAGTCCTAAATGAGTCTTTTGTAGAAACCGGAGAGAAAGTCTCTTTGTAGTCGATGCCCTCCTTTTGGGTAAAGCCTTTAGCTACAAGACGAGCCTTATATCTTTCCACATTACCTTTCGAATCCCTCTTGGTTTTAAATATCCATTTACAACCAATGGGTTTCGCACCTACTGGTAATGGGACAAAATCCCAAACTTTATTGTCTTGCATAGACTTGTACTCCTCATTCATAGCATCAATCCACTTTTGAGAGTTAGAATCCTGCATGGCTTGATGGACATTAATTGGATCATCATCCACCATTCCAATATCTTCCTCACGTTCTTGAAGAAATACTATATAATCGTTTGGGATAGCACTTCTTCTTTCTCTAGTGGATCTCCTTAGTTCTTGAGGTTGTTGAGTTTGTTCTTCAGGAATAATTATTTCATTCTGAATGGGAGGTTGTTCAACATTGTCTTGTTGAGATTCTTGATTTCTTTCTTGATCAATGACAGGTATAGAAGCCTGTACATTATTAAAAATAATAGTAGGAATTAAAACCGATTCCTCCTCAAAGACAATGTCTCTAACCTTATTTCGCCTCCCAAACTCAATATCCTCAAAAAATATTGCAGTTCCCGTTTCAAAAATTGACCTAAGTGTGGGATCATAAAATTTGTAGCCCCTAGATCGCTCAGAATAACCAATAAAGTAGCTTCTCACTGTTTTGGAGTCCAATTTCTTTTCATGTGGCCTATAAGGCCTTACCTCAGCTGGACATCCCCAAATGTGAAAATGCTTTAAACTAGGCTTTTTGCCTGTCCAAAGCTCATAAGGTGTTTTGGCAACTGCTTTAGTTGGAACTCTATTTAGAATATAAGCTGCAGTCTTTAGTGCTTCTCCCCAGAGTGATTTTGGTAAGGTAGAATGACTAATCATACTCCTGACCATATCCTTAAGAGTTCTGTTTCGTCTTTCAGCTACACCATTCATGCTAGGAGATCCTGGTATAGTGTACTGTGGGACTATTCCATATTCCTCTAGGAATTTAGCAAATGGTCCTGGACGTTGTTCGCCTGAACCGTCATATCTGCCATAGTACTCACCACCACGGTCAGACCTGACGAGTTTAATCCTTTTGTTGAGTTGATTCTCAACTTCAGCTTTAAAAGCTTTGAACACGTCCAAGGACTGAGATTTCTCATGAATGAGATATAGGTACCCATAACGCAAGTAATCGTCTATGAATGATATAAAATATTGTTGACCATTCCAGGGGGTCGTAGGGAATGGACCACAAATATCTGTATGAATCAATTCTAAGACGTCTGAAGTTCTGTGGGCACATAATCTCTTAATTTTGGTCTGTTTTCCCTTGATGCAATCAATGCAGACATCAAAGTTTGTGAAGTCAAGGGAACCCAAAATGCCATCAGACACAAGTCTCTCAATTCTAGCTTTTGAGATATGACCTAATTGCTTGTGCCATAATGACGCTGAATTTTCTTTGTTTAATTTGCGTTTAGTACCCCGAGATTCCACATGCAAGGTTTCATGATATGACGCAACAGTATCAAGCAAATATAGGTTATCATATGCACATAATAAACCAGTACCAATAACATTTGAATTTAATGAAAGACTAAACTGATTGTTTCCAAAAGAACAATAATATCCAGATTTGTCCAATAAAGAAACAGAAACCAAATTCCGTCTAAAAGACGGTACAACAAAAGTGTCTTTCAAATCCAAATAATAACCAGTTGCTAATAATAACCTAAAAGTGCCTATTACATCAACTTCCACCGATTTGCCATCACCAACAAAGATGTATCTTTCACAATCAGTTGGTTTTCGGTAGCTCAGGCAACCCTGCATAGAAACACTTATGTGAGTAGTAGCACCAGAATCTAACCACCAAGTGTTTCTAGGTACTGAAGCTAAATTAACCTCAGAACAGACCAAAGTAAGAATTGTATCTTTCTTTGCACGCCAAGCGTGATATTTGGCACAATCCTTTTTCACATGTCCAGGCTTATTGCAAAAGAAACAACCCTTATTGTCTTGCTGTTATTTCTTTTGCACTGGACCCGTAGGAGCAGCTTCATATCCTTTCTTTCTTTTCTTGCCCTTATCTTTAGAGGTGCTTGCCAAGTGAGCACTTTCAGTTCTATCATGCTTCAATCTTTCTTCCTTTTGCACACAATAGGAAATGAGCTCATTTAGAGAGCATTTCTCCTTCTGGCAGTTGTAACTGACCTTAAATTGATTGAAATGTGCTGGAAGCGAGATTAATACCAAATGCACAAGCAAGTCATCAGACAGCTCAAGCTTTAATCCCTTAAGTTTTGAAGCAATGTGAGACATTTCCATGATGTACTCCCTTATGTTACCTTTGACTTTATATTTCATTGAAATCAAGCGTTGCAAAAGCGTGCTTGTTTCAGCCTTATGGTTTTTCGCAAAACGTTTCTTAATTTCGGCAAGGAACTCCTTAGCATTAGTTATCCCTTCGGACGCTGCACCCCTAAAGGCTTCTGGAATGCCGCGCTTAATGATCATAAGACTCATGCGATTTGAGCAGTCCCACTTCTCAAAGTTCCTCCTATCATGAAGTGAACTTTCATCCGTAAGAGGAGCGGGTTGCTCAATCCTGAGTGCAAGGTCTAGATCCATGCAGCCTAGAACAATCGAAATGTTCTCTTTCCAATCCTTGAAGTTTGTCCCATTCAGCATGAGAATTGAATTTATATTGCCAGATCTTGTGGTAGCAGACACATTGGCTGTATAGAGAACAAAATAACCAAATAAAAACATACTCAATTAATTTTCATAATAAATCAATCAATAAACTCAAATAATGGTGAGCCCCATCTCAAGATACCTAGCACAATATTAATATAAAGTCTTTGGACAGTAATATTAATTGTAAGTGGTACTCTTGGTGTAGTAATCAAACACTGATAATAATTACATATCAAACAATAAATTTTTCCTTGGGCTGATTTATTGATTACATGTATAAACCGAACAACTATCACGCATTTATTACTACAAGTGCACATGAAATTTTATTAAACATTTACCTTCCTTTGGGCCGATAAATATTCACATAAATTACATCCACACAACCGTTTACATTTCAAAACAAATTAATTTCCACAATAGAGGTCACTTTGGCGACATATTGTTTCAATTAATTTATTTCAAAATATATATATCTGCAAACCAATATTGGAATTTAAAAATTGCATCAAAATAACCTTAATTTTTTTTTAAATTAATTTACTGAATTCAATTAATTTACTAAATTTGATTAATTTACTAATTAATTGACTGATTTACTGCAAGCTTAATCAGCAGTCCAAAAAACCCAAATTGCAGCCCATGTCTGAAAACCCTAGGGGATGAATCCCCTAGGGATGGAGGCAGGCAGAGATTAAAACCGCCCTTCTGCCACGACGCCTCGGCTTTTCATATTATTTAATGCAGTGGCCAAATGGCCGCTGCCATCTTGATGCCGTGGCCACTGGCCACGGCATTGATTTTCTTAATGCCGCGGCTGTTCCTTATCGGTGCATTTTTTTTTTTATTATTTTTACTGCACCGCAACTGAATGTAAGAGAAAGCTAGGGCAGCTGCTCATTCGTGTATATATATATATATTTACACAAAAGGACGTGCATGAAAGGATTTGTAAAAATGAATCTCTAGATGATGGTTGGGAAAGTATGTAGAGGCGAAAGGTTCTTGAGATGAAGGAGGTGGTGACGGTGAGCGAGGTTGAGAAGATGAAGAGACACGGGACCGTTTACGAGAAGAGGACATTGTGATTTTGTTTGAGGGGGCAGACGAGTCGACTGGATGATGGTTCGAGTCGACTCGGCTGAATGTTATGATGAGCGAACGATGGTGAATCAAACGAAAGACAACCAAGCACACAACACACGTCCAAAACAAACACTCAGTCAGGAAAACGCACCAGAATGTATAGGCATAATCATGCACACACAACTTAGCACACAAACGCAAAAGATTTCCAACGAAAGAAGTAAAAACAGAGAGTTTGAAATAGGGACTTACCGAAGTTGTGCAATAGCACTAGAAAACGGAATAGAGGAGATGTCGGCATATAGAGAAGGCACGAATGGGGCTAGGAAGGGCGATCGACGGTGAGGGAGAAGGGGAATGAGGGAGAGGGTTTTGAGGGAGGAAGAAGAGGGTTTAAAGAAGAATGAGGAAGGCCGAGAGTTGCGCAGGAGAGAAGGCTGAAACTGCCTGAACGATTCAACTCGATTTAAGTCGACTCGACTTGCGTCGAGTCGATATGGGCTCCCTCGAGTCGACTCGACTGCAAGGATGACCAACGGACTGAAAAACGCAAACTGATTCAACCATGATGATTCAAGATGCCCAATTCTCTTCGAATATAATTGAAATGATCTTTGGGAAGAGGTTTAGTAAAAATATCTGCTAATTGAAGTTCGAATGGAACAAGTTTGAGTGCTATCTCTTGATTTTGAACATGGTCTCTAAGAAAATGATGTCTAACTTCAATGTATTTGGTTCGAGAGTGCAGTACTGGATTTCTAGAAATACTAATGGCACTCGTATTATCGCACTTGATCGGGGTTTGACTGAATGTGACTCCAAAATCTGTGAGCCCTTGTCTAATCCAAAGGACTTGTGCACAACAGCTATTGGTAGCAATATATTCGGCCTCAGCGGTAGATAAAGCCTCTGAGTTTTGTTTCTTTGAAAACCAAGATATTAACTTATTTCCTAACAACTGACAAGTACCGGATGTGCTTTTCCGATCTACTCTAGAACCAGCAAAGTCCGCATCAGAGTATCCTATTAACTCAAAGCCATCTTCACATGGATACCATAACCCTACATCCTGAGTTCCGATTAAATATCTGAGAATTCTTTTAACTGCTAGTATATGTGATTCCTTAGGGTCCGACTGAAATCGAGCTCATAAGCATACACTAAACATAATGTCGGGTCTACTTGCCGTTAAGTAAATCAATGATCCTATCATACTTCTATATAGTTTTTGATCGACGCTTTTCCCTTAATCATGTTTGTCTAGCTTTAAAGACGGACTCATTGGGGTACCTATTGCTTTGGCGTTTTGCATTCCGAATTTCTTTAGCATTTCTCTTAGATATTTGGTTTGATGAACAAATATTCCTTCTTTTGACTGTTTGACTTGGAGGCCTAACAAATATGTTAATTTCCCATAAGACTCATCTCAAACTCGTTAGTCATAAGAGTTGCAAATTCTTTGCATAACTTGTCACTTGTTCCTCCAAACACAATATCGTCTACATAGACATGAATAATCAATATATTTGAGCCTTCATTTTTTATGAATAAAGTTGTGTCAACTCTCCCCTTAGCAAAACCTTTTTCAATGAGGAATTTACTTAATCTATCATACCAAGCTCTAGGGGCCTGTTTGAGATTGTAAAGAGCTTTCCTAAGCTTATACATATGATCTTCTAGGTGTGGGTCCTCAAAACCTGGGGGCTGGCTTACATAGACTTCTTCATTGATATAGTCATTTAAAAATGCACTCTTCACATCCATTTGATATAGCATGAAATTCTTGTGAGAGGCAAAAACTAATAACATCCTTTTTGCTTCTAATCTAGCTACCAGGGCATAAGATTCTTCAAAGTCGATGCCTTCTTCTTGGCAATAACCCTTAATTACCAATCTAGCATTATTTCGAACTATGTTTCCGCTCTCATCCAATTTATTTTTGAACACCCATTTTGTTCCTATGATTGATTTTCCTTTAGGTCTAGAAACTAACACCCAAACTTCATTTGTCTTGAATTGATTTAGTTCTTCTTGCATAGCTTTTATCCAATATTCATCTTCTAATGCTTGGTCTACGCAAGTTGGCTCAACTTTTGATATAAATGCAACATTATTGCAGAATTGTTGTAAGGATCCCTAGTCATTATTCCTTGATTTGGGTCTCCTAAAATTTGATCTATAGGATGACTTGATGCATGTTTGAAAGCCTTAGTAAGTTTATCAAGATCTCTCCTTTCTATAGGCTATTCTTGGGATTGAGATTGAGAAATTTTGAAATCATCTCTTGATTCCCTTTGATTTTCTATATTCTC